>NC_054601.1:16076077-16168577 GCF_004785595.1 Juglans microcarpa x Juglans regia | reverse complement strand
GGCACTCAATCTTCTATGATCAACCAAAACTTGCTAGCACTCCCTATTCCTGACTTTCTGCTGATGTATCAAAATTATCTGAAAAATATTATGGAGATAAGGGGTGAGTTATCAACATGAGTTATCAACATCAGTAAGCAGAGAACATATACTAGTATGCAAACATGACCATTTACAGAGTTCAAAATGCAGAACAAAATATTTTTATTTTCAGAATGTAGAATCAGAACATGTTATCAAAAATATCAGAGCGAAAGTTCATAAATATCCATAATCAAAATCCCTTTGGCACATCATAACTAACACATCATATCATAACAGAATTCGATGTTTAACCCTCGTGGTAGGGTTGTGCAAACTCCAGTGACCAACCGAGCATAAACAAAATGGGAATCTTCCCCTTATTATTCTCAAAGCCCTGAGTGTGCAAATATGAAAGACCACGCATAAAACCACTTTGTTTCCAAAGTGGGTGCACCACAAACAGAAAAGTTGGTACCAATCCAAATAGAGGCCACAGTTTTACACCCGTGGTAAGGTCAGAACAGAAATAGAATGTCATGCCAGAGGTTTCAGAAATCAAATCATATCATATCAGAGTACATAATATTTTCAAAACAGAATAGAACCAAATCACAAAAATATAATTTATATATAAAATTTCATATTCGTTCTCTTTTGCACAGCTCATAAACAAAATGCCAAAATAGCTCAAGTCTACAGCAATCATGACCGAAAATACTTTCTTCTTATACAGAATTTCATAAATAATGCAGAATAAATAACTGAGGTTGTTTCCAAAATTTCTTTTCATAACAAAACATGCATATTTTCCGAAATCAACCTTAGATCATTTTACTTTATGCAAAATGTAGCATAGGAACTCCGCTTACCTGAACTTTTTAGCTTTTCTGAATTTTTTCACAACAGTGTTGGACGAATACTAACCGTCACCTATAAAATAGTCACGTAACTTCCATAAATTCCCAATCCACGTATTTCGATATTTAAGCCTAAGATGCTAAAATAACTTATTTTAATTCCTATGAATTGATCTTGATAATTTTTGGATTTTGCCGTTTTCTCTCTACGAGAGGATTAGGGCTTTTGCTTACTTCCTACAGAGCCTCCCATGGCTGGCTGCATGGCAGCTGTAGATGGAGCCACTGGTCGGACTTCCTTCGTCGATCTGGTGGCTGTTGTCCCTCAGCCCATCCCAGAGATGGTGCTACCATCCCGTCTTCCGAAAGTCCTTGACGGTGAGGTTTATTTTCAGTTCTTGCGTGAAGAGATTATCAAGTCTGTAAATCCTTTCCGCTTCTCGGTGGTCCTCAAGTTCCTGAAGCAACGGGCTTCTTTGGATGCGGTCCAAACTTTCATACATAATCATTGGGGTCTCTCAGCCACCCCGGTTGTCTCTTCCATGCGCAGGCCGAGGAACGTATTTGTACGTATGGCTAACGAAGCTGACTTCACAAAAGCTCTGTCGAGGGACGTTTACGAGATCAATGGCAGTTTCTATCGCGTTTTCCGTTGGACACTAGAATTCGCAGAGGATGATGAGCCCTCTCGTTTTCGGTACGGCTTTCCCTCCTGGGTCTTCCTCCAAACTTTTATAGTGAAGCGTTTTTAACTATTCTCATGGCCCCTATTGGTACTTTTATTTGGCGGGATAAGTCTACTTGTTGTGCCATGAGAATGGATGGTGCAAGGTTGTGTGTGGAGGTTGATGCGGCAAAAGAGCCTTTATCTCATTTCTGGATTTGTGCTCCGAGCCTGCCTTCGAGTAGGAAACAAGAAGTAGTCTGCAAGACACTCCCTGCCTACTGTTGTAAGTGCCGGATGCAAGGACACAATAAATCCACATGCCGTGCTGAGAAGGGTGAGAAGTTGGGCAAGGTTCATGTAGGAAGGAAAGAAGTGACTGATATGGGTGCGTCTGGGGAATCTGTTGAGGTGCAAGTCAATGTTCCGGTGGTTGAAATTGATCCGATATCTGACTCTGGGGACCAGAAGTGTGATGAGACAGTGAATGGGGAACAAAGTGGTGGTGAGCCTGAGGGGGAGACTTCGGGTGCAGTTATGATTGGGGATACTGTGGACGAGGTGCGAAGTGTAGTAGAGATGGTTCCAAGTGCAGTTAGGTCTGATCTGTTGCTCATGGAACAGGTTACGATTGAAAACGAGGTTGAGAAGGTAAATGAAAATGCAATTTCTGTTACGGAGAATGTAGTGATACTAACTACGGGGGATGAAAAACAATGTGCATCAGGACAAATGGGCTCCCAAAAAGAGTCAGTTTCTGCTGACAGGAGGAACACAGTGAAAATCAGGAGGATGATGCCGAGGTACAGGTGGAAGAATTTGCTGAAAATAGCTTGAGTTTGGAGGATGTTACCTCTGAGCCGGAGTTAGAATTTCAACCTCAAGTATTTCCACAGGACAAAGACTATATGACTGAATCTGAGGCCATCGAAGGTAAAAGAAAATACAAGAAAAAAAGTTTTGTTAAGATGAGAAGTTCCTCTCGGGTTCTTGCTCTAGTTCCTAACCTTTCTCAATGATTGAATCCATTTTTGTATGGAACATTCGGGAAGTTGGGACTTCTAAGGATAGATTAAAAAAGTTGATTGGAAAGTTGAAACCGAAAATAGTTGCCCTTTTGGAGCCTTTTCAAAATCTGGAAGTTGCTAGGAGATTCGCACAATCTTTACATTTTGATAATTTTGTTTCTAATGAGGTTGAGGGGGGGGGTATTTGGATTTTTTGGGATGGCTCTATGTCGAGAAATCTAAATTGCTTGGGAGAACAATATATTTCTCTAAGAGTGGGTGATGGTGTTGAGCAGTTTTTATTAAATGTGATTTATGCTAAGTGTACAAGAGCTGATCGGTGCATCTTGTGGGATGAACTTTGTGCTCAGTTTGTGGGTTTACACCCGTGCATTCATGTTGGGGACTTTAACATAATTCAAAATGATTTAGAGAGACGTGGGGGTAGGCCACGACCACTTGGAGCTATGGAGGATTTTAATAACTAGATCCAACAGGGGGGTTTAATTGAAATGGCTTCAAAGGGAAGTGCCTTCTCTTGGTGTAATGGTCAGCATGGTCTTGCTCGCTCTTGGGCACGACTGGATCGTGTATTGATTGATGTATCTTTCCTTTCGGTTTTTCCTAATGCTATTTGTTCTTATTTCTCAAGATCTACTTCGGAAATTGCTCCTATGTGTATTGAGTTCAGGCAAGATCTTTTCTCCTATGGTCCAGCCAGTTTTCGGTTCCAACAGATGTGGGTGGAACATCATAATTTTTTGGATTGTGTTCAGCAAGCTTGGGCATCTTGATCGGGTGGTTCAGCCATCCAAAATCTGATTATGAAGCTTAAACAAACTAAGGTTGCTTTGCGTGCTTGGAACAAAAGGGTTTTTGGGCATACGGTGCGTCATATTGCTACCCTTGAGGAAAGGGTTGAGGAGCTTGAATTAAAGCTTCAATTAAACTGGGAAGAAGATATTGATCGAGAGCTTTAAGGGGCTATATCGGATTTAGCAATTTGGAGGCGTCGGGAAGAAATTAGATTGGCTCAAATGGCCAAGCAAAAATGGAAAGTGGACGGGGATCGGAATTCCAAATTTTTTCATGCTTGTTTAGCTAATAAAAGGTGAAAGAGGGTTCTTGAGATGCGTTCAAATGAGGTGGTTTATACGTCTCCAGAGTCCATACATCAAGGGGCTATTGATTATTTCTCATCCTTTCTTCAGGGAGTGCTGCCGGTTGAGAATCCAAACTTTGAGGGGCTTATTGATCCGGTTATCTCTGGGGAGGAGAACACCTCTTTGGTTTGCGCGCCTTCCTTGGAAGAGGTATTTGATGCTTTGTCTTCAATTTCAGTTAATAGTGCTCCTGGTCTTAATGGGTTTGGCTCTGATTTTTATAAAAGTTGTTGGGAGGTGGTTAAAAATGATGTGGGGAATGCAGTGTGAGAGTTCTTGCTTCCAGACTCTACCAAAATTTTTCACAGCTTTTTATTTGGTTCTTATTCCAAAGGTGGATGCTCCAACATGTTTTGATAAGTTTCGGCCCATTAGTCTTCGCTCTGTTTTTTATAAACTTTGTTCTAAAATTATTGTGAATCGTTTGACTAGTCTATTGTCGAAATTGGTTTCCTTGGAATAAGGAGCTTTTATCCCAGGTCGAAGTATCTTTGAGAACATTAGTCTTACGCAGGAACTGGTTCCCTCCATCAACAAAAGTAACCACGGCGGTAATATCATGTTGAATGTAGACATGGCAAAAGCATATGATCATGTTGATTGGAACTTCTGGTCATGAAGAGTTTTGGGTTCTCGCCCCAATTTTGTGATCTGATTTTTTTTTGTATTTCTAGCCTTCGGTTATGATGAATGGGACAACAAAAGGCTTTTTCCCAGGAGGCCGTGACCTTCAACAAGGTGATCCTTTATCTCCCTATTTGTTTATTATTCAGCAGGAGATCCTTTCCAGGTTGATCCACCGTAGTGTGGCTGAGAATAGATTTGGGCATTTTCATCAGGCTCGAGGTACGCCTATCATTTCTCATTTAATGTATATTGATGATGTGGTTATTTTTTCTAATGGAAGTCAAAGATCAGTCCGGGTGCTCCAAAGTATCTTAAATCAATATGAAAGATGGCCGGGTCAGGCCATTAATAAACAAAAGTCCACCCTATATTGTTCGAATAAAATCTCCTCTTCTCGAAAGCGTTGTCTTCTTCGTAGTACAGGTTTTGTGGAGGGGCATTTCCCTTTTCGATACCTTGGAGTTCCCATTATTTTGGGACGTCTAAAAATTTTAGACCTTCAATGCATGATGGATAAAGTGAGACAAAAATTAAGTGGTTGGAAAATGCAGCTGCTATCTTCTGGAGGGAAACTGATTTTATTACGTCATGTCATTTCTAGTATGGCCCTTCACCTTTTTGCTGTTTTACAGGTCCCTCAAGCTGTCATTAATAAGATCCATCAGATGATGAGTTCTTTCTTTTGGGGTGAATCAGATGGGAGAAATTAAAAAAAAAAATAAAAATGGGTGGCTTGGAAAAATATTTTTAGTCCTGTGACTAAAGGAGGACTGGGATTGAGGCATTTCATGGACAATCAGACATCTCTGCATATGAGGTTAGCTTGGAATCTTTTACAAGGTAACTCTCTTTGGGCAAATTTTTTTAAGGCTAAATATGTGGGTTCGAAACCTTGGGTTCTTATTGATGTTGATAAATGCTCAAGATTTTGGAGAATGGTTGCTCGTTGTGTTCCTTTTGATTTTGAATAATTCTAAATGGAGAGTTAAAGATGGTGATATTTTTTTCTGGTATGATAAATGGAGGGACAATGGTCCTTTGTGCAATGATAGGCCGATTGTGGGTCACCCTTTGCTCAAAATTAAAGAGTGTCAGTTGTCAGATAGTTGGGATGTGAATCTCCTAGAGAATTTGGTCGGATTAGAGAATGTGGATGATATTGTTGCCTCCATCAGATATTCTAGTTTGGACTCCATTAGAGACAGGTATGTTTTCTACCAAATCTGCTTGGCATTGTATTCGAGTCACAGGATCAAGGTTGGATTGGCATTCTTGGATTTGGCATAAAAATCTTCCTCTGAAAATGTCTATTCATTTCTGGAAGGTTTGGCATAGGGCTTTGAGTGTTGATGACAGATTACGTCATGTTGGTATCCCTATTGTTTTCAAATGTGATTGTTGTATTGCAGGGCATTATGAAGACATTAATCATGTTCTCATTGAGGGAGATTTCCCAAAACATATATGGTCTTTTTTCGGCAACCTTTTTGGACTTCCGGTTGGTAGTAATTGGAAGTTGCAGGTCTCCTCTTGGTTCCGGCATGCTCAAGCAAATTCTCAGGTGGGTATTATTATTGGTTTATTACCTGTCATTATTACTTGGAGACTTTGGCGATGGCGATGTCTAGCTCGAATGGAGGGTAATTTGGAAGCTCAAGATGCGGTCATTAAATCTATTTGTATTTGGATTGGTACTCATTGCCAAGAAGTTGAAAATCCTTATAAGTTATCCCGTTATGATGCCATGATACTTGAGGCTTTACAGATTCAACCGGTTCCGTTAAAGGTAAGGCGATGCAAATTAATCCAGTGGCATAAACTGCCTTCTGGGTGGTTTAAATTGAATACGGATGGTAGTAGTCTTGGGAACCCGGGTGCTAGTGGTATTTAGTGGAGTTATTTGTAATGATCAAGGTCGGCTTATGTAGGCTTTCACCTCTCCTATTGGTCCTGGCACAAATAATAAAGCGGAATTATTAGCACTTCTTACTGGTTTGAGACTTTGCAAATCTCTTCATATCCTAAATGTGATTGTAGAGGTTGACTCCTTGGTGATTATCTCTTGGTGGAATAGGGGGAGGTGTGGGATTTGGTACCTAGAGGATTATTGGGAAGAAATTGTTAGTTTGGCTCAAGTCATTACTTGTCGATTTAAACATGTGTTACGAGAAGGAAATAAGATGGCGGATTGGTTGGCAAAGGAGGGTGTCAATGGCGTCGATTTGACCTATACTAATAATTCTATTTTGCCTCGGGCCCTTAGAGGTTTATTGCGTTTGGACTTGTCTGGTATTTCTTCATTAAGACATCATTGAGTTTTTTGATATTGGTAGTTTTTTGTGGTTCTTTTTATAGGCTTGTTTAGTTGTGCCTTCTTTATAGGCTTTTTTTTGGTTGTTCATTGTTTTATGTTTGTTGGTTGGTTTTGTTCATGATTGTAACCATAGTATTCCTCCGCCATAAATGAGGGCTTATTAATAAACTTGGGACGAGACTGCTATGTGGGTGGCTACCGGCTCTTTCCAAAAAAAAAAATCTTTTTAATTCCTCAAAAACCTAAATTTACGAAATCCCAAGATATTAACACTTCCCAAATTCCAACTAAATCTCTGACTAAAGTATTAAACTCTAACTTATTTAATAAACTAGTACATAATAAAATTACAGCAATATCACTTACTTTTGAAAGAAAACTTTACTTCAAGTAAAATTTCAGTTACCAAAATAATTTATGTAAACATGGAAAACTTAGTATTTACAAATACATATTAAAACTTTAAAACACAAGAATGCAACTTGCAACTCAAAGGTAATAATGTAATTTTATTTATTTAGTAGACAAACTATGCAATAGCTTTTGTAGTACTTATCATTTGAAAACATGATCAAAGGGCATAACGGTAATAACTCAATTGCTATTAGGTTACAGAATTACCCATATAAATATATAACTCTTTAAGTCAACAAACATGAAAAACAAATGAATTGAAGTACAGCGGCATGGACTTACAACTAAAACCGAGATATGCGTGGAGAGGCAAGGCTTGACAGGGTGGGCGAGTGAAGGTGGCTATCTCGACGGCAGTGCACTAAGAGAAAGGTGAGAGACTGGAAAGAGAGTAATCACGGCATGAGGAAGAAGTTAATACCGAGAGAGAGAGAGAGACAGAGGGGTGGCAGTAACTTATAGAGGCGTTAAGGGGAGTCTTTCGACAGCGACACGGAGGAGCAGTGATAGCAGCTGGGCAACATGGGTGGCACTCAGAGGGTAACGGTGGCTGGGAGGGCGTCGGTCTGTGGTATTCCAACAAGGACGGTACTCTGTTTTTGGGAGCTAAAACAGGGGATAAACAGCTAGGTTTTCTTAGAGATGGAGGAGGGGTGGTGGCGTTGGTGGCTTATGCCATGTGAGAGAAATCTCGTCCAGTTGCTCAGAGCTGTTGGACAGAGGGCTATGGTGGTTGGCTTACGGAGGTCATGCTAGCGAAGAAATGATGAACATGCATGAGGTTGGTGATGCTACGGTGCAGAGGATGGCGTTCAGTGCAATTTGTTTTGCTTGGCCTCGGGTGCTAGCTGGTTAACAACATGAAGAAATTGTTTCACTGATAAAATCTAGTGGTGGCAACACTATAGGAAAGAACACCAACGTCTAATGCATACATGTTGTATAAGAAATGTGACAGTTGCCGTAAATGTGAGGGATAGAGATGTGCATGGAGTGGTGAACGTGGACTGCTACAGTTTAAAGGGAAATAATAATAAAAAAAAGCCAAGCGGTTGGAACTTGCTTGTTTCCGAACACGTAGGGACGTGCATGGCAATTAGCATGCACTAAGTATTGTGGTGGCCTCATGATCAAACATAAACCTCTCATCCAACAATATCTTTCAATCATTGAGCCTAAAAAAAAAAATCATGCATAAGCTCAAAAAAAAAAAAAAAAATTTAATAGACTTGGCTGGACCCTGGTATTACAACAACTATCGTGGTAATCCTATGCCAAATGACTACCATCTAGGGCTTCGAAATCATGAGAATTTGTCTTATGGAAATACAAAGAATGTGTTGCAACCTCAACCTCCTCCAGGATTTGATAGTCAACTAAGTGAGAAGAAGATATCACTTGAGGATGCCATGGTTTCCTTTGTTCAGAAGACAAATGCAAGGTTTGAAAAAACTGATTCACAGTTGGACAACATTGAGACTCATTGTAGCAATATGGGAGCCACTATGAAGAATCTTGAAGTGCAAATTGGGCAACTAGCCACGACCATCAATGCCCAACAAAGAGGAATTTTTCCTAGCAATACAGAAGTGAATCCAAAGGAGCAATGCAAGGCCATCACACTTAGGAGTGGAAGAGAAATTGAGAGGTCATCATCAAATGAAACCAATTCCACCCCTACAGCTGCAAAGAATGGCCAAAGCAAGAAAAAAGTAGAAGAAGAGGACGATACACCAAGAGAGACTGACAAGCCTCCAGCAATTTCATTTCCTGACAATCCTCCTATTCTCTCTACTCCACTTCCTTATCCTCAACGTTTTCAAAAACAAAAATTAGATGAGCAATTTTGTAAGTTTTAGGATATTTTTAAGAAAATTCACATAAATATTCCTTTTGCAGATGCCTTGGAACAAATGCCAAACTATGTCAAATTCCTGAAGGAGATCATTTCCAAGAAGAGAAGGTTGGAGGAGTTCGAAACAGTGAAGCTTTCTGAAGAATGCAGTGCTATTCTTCAGAATAAATTACCTCGAAAATTAAAATATCTGGGAGTTTCACTTTGCCATGCACTATTGGGAATTCATTTTTTGATAAAGTTTTATGTGATCTTGGTACTACCATTAATCTTATGCCACTTTCTATTTGCAAGAAATTGAGACTTGAAGAGATGAAACAATCAACCATTTCTTTATAACTAGCAGATCGATCCATCAAGTATCCACATGGAATCATAGCAGACGTATTGGTAAAGGTGGATAAATTTATTTTTCCTGCTAATTTTGTGGTGTTACATATGGAGGAAGACCAAGAAGTCTCACTAATTCTTGGCCGACCATTCTTGGCAACTAGAAGGGCTTTAATTGATGTTCAAAAGAGTGAGTTAACATTGAGAGTAAACAAGGAAGAAGTTATGTTCAACATCTACTGTGATGACCCGAGCTTGCCTAAGCATGGCCTATAGATTTTAGTTGCCATGGTATTTTGGGAGCTCTAGTTATTTTGGAAAGTCTTAGAGTCTTTGATTTTAGCAACTTGAACCTAAGAGGGAGAGTAACCCCAGAATGCCTTGTGAATTTTTGGCCCTATTTAGAAACCTAGGCCCAACGACTTTAGGTCCATGACCCAAACCTTAGTCACTAGTGCCATGTGTTGCACTATGAATCTAAACTTGATAGTGGGATAAGGGGGAGAGGGAAGTGTAGGGAAGCACCAAGAGGTGGTTTGCACGCCTACCCTAGAGAAATTGCCACTTGCCAGCATGCTAGAAATCTTCTAGATGGATTAAGGGACAAAAGGAACCAAAGAAGCCTAGGGAAGTGAAATTGAGCTTTTCTAGAAGATTTACATGGGAAACCAAAGGGAGATATATAGGATTTCGAATTTTAGTAAGACTTTGCCAAGTGTCAAGCCTGCATTAACCTTCTAGAAGATTAGATGAAGAGACTCTTATATCAAAGGACAAATATGCCCTTAGGGTTTCGGATAACACACTCCCAAGCACTTCCACCACACACCACTTGTTCTTAGTAAAGAGTTCCAAAAAGATTTCGCATAGGGAAGACAAATGTGAGATTTTCTAAAAGATTTACAATGGAACACCAAGAGAATTTCGAATTCCTAAGGCACATGCCCACTCAAGGTTAATTTCTGACTTTTTTGTCATTTGTCATTATTCATGCATAAGTAGAGGGAAAGGTTCTAGAAGGGGGTGGAAGAGGCAATGCACGAAAATTACCCTTGTACCCCTAGGATTTTGGCCACCATATTGCCACATGTCATGTTTTGAGTTCTTGAGAAGTATAAGGAAGTGGGAAAGTCACCTAGGGAACATGCATAGGAAGAAGAAGCTTCTTGCTTAGGGAAGAGTAAGGGACATGCATGGGAAAAGGAAGAGACACATAGGAAAAGGAAGAGGCGCATGGGGAAAGGGAAAGAAGCATGGGGAACATGCACCCTCATCCTACATCCCTTTTGCCACTTGGAAAGCATGCACAAGTCTATAAGGTTCAAGCCTAGGGTTAGGATTGATCAAATGTCAGTTTTTCTCTAGAGATTCATTGAATCTGGACCATATGGGTGAGCATATGATATGACCCCACGGGAATAGAATCCTTTGAACCCACAATCAATTTGAAAACTACCCAAGAAAGCCAAATCAAGTCAATGGACGGAAAATCTAGACCCGATGAGAACTCGTTTCAAGAACCTTGATTATATTGAAATCTAGACCCATTGAAGAACCTGTCTCAAGAACCCAAATTACAAAGGAGGAACGCCACAAAGGTTGTGATTTACCTTTGATAAGTTCAAAAGTTCAATTAAGAACAAGAGGAGTAAACCTTAACTCACAATGAATAAATTCATCAAATTTCATAAACTTCTTAAAATGAGGCAACAAAGAGTATTTAAACCAAAACCTAATTAAAACCCTAGCCAAAATAAAGCCCAAACTTCCAAAAATACCCCTGAGTGAATAGTACTGCGGCCACAGTAACTCTCAGCTACAGTACTTTTGAAACCTTAGTGCTATAGTACTTCTTAAAACCCTAGTTCAACAAAATGATAAATTTCCCAACATGCCCTTGAGTAGGCCCCCTTAAGTCCTTCTTGTATTAAACTTAATTATTCTAAACTAATAAAATAAGTCATTTAAATGAATTAAACAAGTTGAAAGCCTTCAAGTGCCCAAAGCCTTTAAGTCATGTTGTTGCCCTCTTCCATAGCATATCAAATGAATCAAAACTTGATCTTCATCCTTCAAGCCCATCTTGAATGTTGGGCTCTTGCTAAACTCATCTCAAGTGGATTACATCAATCCTTGCATTGTCTCCTTGATCTTCTTGGCCCATCTAGAAGTTGCAAAGGATCTTTAAGACTAGGCTCATCTTGGTTCCCATCAGCATACCCATGGAGACTCTTAGGATTTCAAATTTGACAAGATGTCATGCCACATGTCACTCATGCAAAGGATCTTTTGGATTTCCCAAGGAGGGACAAAAGAGGGGTTTTGACACATAGCATTCATGCAAGGATATTCTTAGATTTCCTAGGAAAAGCAAGGGTGAGTGGTATTTCAAATTTGCAAGGAGCCACGCCACTTGGCAAGATTATTCTTTTCAAGAATACTTTTGTGTTTCCTATAGCCTAGCAAAAGGTGCCACTTGTCCCACATGCATCAGAGAAAGTGCCACTTGTCCCACATGCACCAGAGAAGGTGCCACTTGTCCCACACGCACCAGAGAAGGTGCCACTTGTCCCACAAGCATTAGAGAAGATGCCACTTGTCCTTCATGCAATGGGTCATTAGCAACAAATGGGATTTTGTTGGAGAACTATATAAAGGGAGAGAAGCACGCCCAAGGGCTTTTCTCTTTTGCCATTCTCGGATTTCACATGCTCTCATTCTCTCCACACTCTCTTACACGACCACTTACAGATTTCCTCCACTTTCTCACACTGTCCTTCATACCAAATAAGGGAGGCTTGCTTCAAGAGAAGGATTTCAGCGTTTACAAGGAGGAACCATAATAAGAGCTTAGTTTCCTTTTGTCTACACACACATATGGCATATTCAACTCAAGATGAGATTTGAACCTCAATGGAGTTCGAGTATGGTGAAACACACACAACTTCCACACTTGCTCATGGGGTACGAATTAGGGTTTTCTAGAAGTATAGAAAACTAAAAGTTTGAAGGAACATTTCCTCTACATATTCGGCCACACTCATGTATTTTCACACTAATTCAAGATTAGTCAAAGATACAAGGAAGTTGAAGGGTTTCTTGATTCAAAACCCTAGAAGCTGAATGGTTTGGGACTTCTTAAGCCTTAGTGATAACCCTAGAAACCCTCACACACTCAAGAATACGGAGTAGGGTTTTGGAACCCTTATTCTAATGAGTTATATTTTGATTTATAGCTTGCTATTTGTTTCATTTCGTGGATTTTTGTAAGTATACACTCAACTTGCTCTTGGTTAATATTGTAAGTATACAAACATGGTAATGGAAAGATTTACACAATCATATGCAAGTATTAACCAAGAGCAAGTTGAATGGATACTTACAAAAATCCACGAAATAAAACAAATAGCAAGCTGAGTGTTTGATTATGTTAATACGATCTTATATCAATCTATAGAAGGAATCATATGCTTTGAAATTGTGATGAATATGCCATGAAATATTTGTATATGTTTCAGTTTTCACATGTTTAAGAATGATTGAATATGTATCATGATATTTCGGCCATACCATGTCTTGAATGATTCGGATCTTAGTCAAATGTTATGATTTCATGCTTTGTTTTACTAAGCTTTGATTTCCATGTTACATGCTTGAAGATTGGAACATGTTTAGGTGATAAACTTCATGATTTTTACCCCTAAGTGTTTCGGCCTACGCATGTTCCCATGGTTTCATGAATGTGTTTGGAAGTTTATTGTATTTCATGTAATCATGCTATGAATTGAACATGTTATGCTTGGTCATTTCATGCATGGAATTCCATCTGTTACCTTATACATACGTCTTAAGTTCCATGTCTCATGCATTTGGGGAAAATGTTTTCAAAGAAATGTGTTTCTTTTTAAAGAAAATAGTCTAAATGTTTATCACAACCCCAAGTGCTAGGAATGGGGATTGTCCTCGTGGAACTCCTCTATCCACTCTAGAGTGCTTAAGAATGAAGTGGTAAACCCTGGGTTGACGAAGAATAGTCGACGAGCTTTTTAAAGAATGCCGGAGCGAGGAAGCACCTAACGCTAGTGGGTGCATAAGCCATGTAATTCGATGAAGTAAGGTCGAGTTAATATGATTCTCTATTTAACTTGAGTTTTAGGGATGGTGTTCAACAGGGATGGTGGTAGCCTGTGATTATCGCCTATAGATCGTTGATGGTAGGGATGGTGGTAGAGTCCCGCCTATAGACCGTTGATGGTATGGTAACTAGCAGGAACACGTAATGCAAGGAGGGGAGTCATGTTGTGTCCACTCTATGAACAAGAATAAGAGCTCATAAGACTGATCGCTTGATGAAAACCTTGTGATATGATAAGAATCACTCGATGCAAATCTTGTGATATGTTCTGATAATGCAAGTTCTGATTAAGATCAACATGAAAAAGAAAGTCAAGGAAGTTTCTGAAAATGTTAAAGTCTCTGTTATGAGTCTTTTGAAAATGGTCAAGTGCATAAGTCAAGTTCTGGTCAAGTCATATGTCAAGTACATGTTCATGCACGCATTCATAATATACATCTTGTATGCTTGTGTTAACTATTGTATATTTCGTGTTTACTTGCTGAGATCTCTCGAAATGTCATTGTAGTAGTTTCCACTACCATTCTCCCCCCGAAATGGTAGAAGTTGTGACAGGACCAGGACTAGTGAGTCATGATGTTGATCAAGGCTAAGGATATGCTCAACTCGGAGAAAGAACGGATTTAGGCGTGACTTACTTGGAGATAGCTGGGAATAGAAGGATGCTTTAATGATTTCTTTGTTAAGGTCTTTTTAGACAATTCTTGTTATGTTAAAGTGTAAACAAGGAGCCTGATACTCCATTGCTAAGAAGTGTGATTTAAAGCTATGAATCAAGAAGTTGGGATATTAGTTTATTCTAGTACAACTTTTAAATGACTTATTCCGCTGCGATTTATTACATACTGCTAGTATACATAAGTGCATTGCATCTTATCTGTCATATACGAGGGGTATGTAGCCTTGTGTTGCATGTCCCGGCATTTCAGTCACCGTTCAATCCCAAGTAGGGGCTGGGGGCACCGCCACATCTACCAAGCCATGAGATTTCCAAAAGATCCAAGTACTTGCTTTCGGGTATATGTCATTAAGCAGTGTGTAGAAGAAGCCTTTCAAGAAGATGTACTAGCCGACCACCTAGACAGATGTATCACCACTTCATCTCATGCTTATGATTTTAATAATTCTGCTGTTTGTGAATCTGATTTACCAGCTAGGGAAGAATTTCTCCACTATGTATTTGCCTTGGGAGTCTTGCAGCAGGTTACATCACTCAACAATGAAGTGGGGTGATATGAACCCACGGGAATGAAATCCCTTGAACCCAAAATTAATTTGAAAAACTCACCCAAGAAAGCCAAAATCAAGTCAAATGGATGGAGAATCTAGACCCGATGAGAACTCGTTTCAAGAACCTAGATTATATTAAAATCTAGACCCGTTGAAGAACCCATCTCAAGAACCCAGATTGCAAAGGAGGAATGTCACAAATGTTGTGATTTACCTTTGAGAAGTTCAAAAGTTCAATTAGAAACAAGACGAGTAAAACTCAATTCACAATGAATAAATTACAATGAATAAATTCATCAAATTTCATAAAATTTTTTAAAATGAGACTACAAAGAGTATTTAAATCTAAACCTAATAAAAACTCTAGCCAAAATAAAGCCCTTTCTTCCAAAACTACCCTTGGATGAATAGTGCCACAACTACAGTAACTCGCTACAGTACCTCATTAAACCCTAGTTCCCAAAAAATAAATTTCCAAATAAGCCATTGGCTAAAATACAAGGCATTTCCAAAAACTCTAATTCATAATAAATAAGACATGTGAGCCAAGAATCCTCAAGCCTACTTATTCTAAACTGATAAAATAAATCCTTTAAATGATTTTAATAAATTGAAAGTCTTCAATAACAATAGGCCCAAACAATAACCCTAAGTTATGTCTTCCACAAGATGTATCAAGTGGATGATCACTGGATCTCCTTCTCTCAAACCCATTTTGAATATTCGGCTCTTACTAGACTCGTCCCAAGTAGATTGCACCAATCCTTGCATTGCTTCCTTGATCTTCTTAGCTCTTGATCTTGTAATTGGCCTATCTGAAACTTGCAAAGGATCTTTAAGTCTAGGCCCACTTTGGTTCCATCATTCCCCCTCTCCTCAAAAGGATTCGACCTTGAATCTCCATCTGGATCAAAGGAAAAAATGTTAGTAATATTGAAAATAGCAGAAACATGATTCTTACCTGGAAGACCCACTTTATATGCATTTTCTTAATTTTCTCAAGAATTTGAAAAGGTTCATCCAAGTTATTCCTGTCATCAACAAGCAAAAGCATCAAATCTAAAGGAGTAAGTGGATTAAAACCATAAACAATGTCAAACAGAGAATAAGAACTAGTAGTATGTAAGGTTTTATTATATGTACACTCTAATAAGGGCAAATGATACTCCCGCAAACGTCCATATAGCAATTCAATGAATAGTAAATGATACTCCCACAAATGTTCATGAAACACATCTAAAGCTTTCATTACACCAAAATGATCACTCCAGTTATGTATCGCCCCGATCCCGAAGGTCCAGAGAGTTAGCTCTAAATACTTAATATCCACTTCAATAACATAACTATAAAATCCAGAAAACTCCATAAAATGTTAATCCATTTAATCAATCCAAATATCTAAGTTCCATCATAGGGACAATAAAGAAATTCTCAATAACATAAATTAGAAATTCTCCAAAAACTCGAAAATATCTTAACTCATCAAATCAAAATACCCGAAAAATAAATCAGTTTACTAACTATGACTCTCAAATAAACACTTGTACCCTCAGGCACTTATTCCA
The DNA here is from genome assembly GCF_004785595.1 of Juglans microcarpa x Juglans regia. Classification (NCBI taxonomy): domain Eukaryota; kingdom Viridiplantae; phylum Streptophyta; class Magnoliopsida; order Fagales; family Juglandaceae; genus Juglans; species Juglans microcarpa x Juglans regia. Next base: position 16,152,392 of record NC_054601.1, on the reverse strand, counting down.
CTAAGATCATCACACCTTGCTAAAACTTCTCCAGCTGAACCATCAAAATTATCTAAAAAAAAATATGGAGATAAGGGGTGAGTTATCAACAACTCAGTAAGCAGAGGACATATACTAGTGTGTAAACATGAGCATTTACAGAGTTCAGAATGCAGAACAAAATATTTTCTTTCGAAATGCAGAATCAGAGTATTTGTTTTCAAAACGCAGCATTAGAACATGTAATCAAAAATATCAGAGCAAAAGTTCAAAAATATTCATAATCAAAATCTCTTCGGCATAGCATAAACTGAAACATCACATCTTATCTTATCATATCAGAGTATTTGTTTAACCCCCGTGGTGGGGTTGTACAAACCCTGGTAGCTAACCGAGCATAAACAGAATGTGAATCTTCCCTTTATTCATTCTCGAAGCTCCGAGTGTGCACATAGGAAATACCACGCAGAAAATCACTTTGTTTCCAAAGTGGGAGCACCAGAAACAGAAAAGTTGGTACCAATCATAATAGAAGCCACAGTTTTACACTCGTGGTATGGTCAGAACGGAACAGAAACAAAAAAAAAATGTTATGCTAGGGGTTTTCATAAAATCACATTAGATCATATCAAAGTACAGAAAATCTTCAAAACATAACAAAATCATATCACAAAACAATAATTTATGCACAAAATTTCATATTTGCTTTCTTTTTCAAAGTTCAGAAACAGAATGTCAAAAATAAGCTCATGTCTACACCATTCATGCCAGAAAAATACTTTATTCTTAAACAGAATCTCATGAATAATGCAGAACAAATAATTGAGGTAGTTCAAATTTCCTTTCATAACAACACATGCATATTTTCTAAAATTGATGGCAGTCCATTTTATTTTTATGCAAAGTCTAGTATAGGAACCCCGCTTACCTGGACTTCTTAGCTTTTTCAAAATTTTCATCAAAAATATCGAACAATAATTAATCGTCACCTATAAAATAATCACGTAATTCTCGTAAACTTCCAATAAGTCACGGTATTTCAATATTTAATCCTAAGCTTCTAAACTAACCTATTTAATTCCTCAAAACCTAAAATTTCATAACCTCAAATTATAAATCATCAATATTGATTTAATAACTTTGACTGAAACATTTAAAAGTCTAACCTATTTATTACTGAAAACCAACTGTAAAGTTTAATACTAGATAATATAATTATCCCAAAATATTTTAAAAATAAACCATAACTATTTTTTTAATAGACTAAATCATATCTAAAGTGTAAAAATAACATTACACCAACATTGTTTACTCTTAAAATAAATCTTTACTTAATAACATGTTAAAATACTTAAGTGATTTTCTGTAATCATAATTAAAATGTTCAAAATAAGATTTCACACCTACTGTAAAAATAATATGCTAAGTACAATTTAATAATCCTATGTATTCTCTGTACAATATCTTATACTTCCCACAAAGACCACGTAAAACAGATTTAATATAAAAAAAATTCCCAACTAAAACCATCCAATAAAAAGGCAATATTGTAATTTTATACCAAAATATTATGCAAAACTTTATTTACGTAGCCTCTATAACACTTAGTATAAGTAAAATGTGCTACGTAGTGCAACCGTTGGTGAGGCAAGGGCGCGAGATACTCACCGAGAAAGGAGGGGTTGCGTGAAGTGAGGAGAAGAAGGTGGTTGTCCTGACGGCACCCACTAAGAGAGAGAGATGAGTGAGAGAGAGAGAACGGTGAGAGAGAGAGAGAGAGACACCAGAGAGATGAAACACGGTGAAAGGGATACAGTGCAAGATAGTCACTGAGGTAGCAAGAGATAGTGACAAGGTGATTGGGGCGGCAGCAGATCACAGAGTCGTTGGGCGTCAACGCCGCTGGACTTCCCTTGCCGTGGCTAGCGGCACCAGAACGGTTGAGTGGTGCTCTGTTTTGATATGCAAAAACAGGGGTGTTTCAGTGATACGTGCGACAGAGCTTCTATGTTGGGAGTGAAGAATTTCTCCACTATGTATTTGCCTTGGGAGTCTTGTAGCAAGTAACATCACTCAACAATGAAGTGGGGTGATATGAACCCGTGCGAATGAAATCCCTTGAACCCACAATCAATTTGAAAACTCACCCAAGAAAGCCAAAATCAAGTCAAATGGATGGAGAATCTAGACCCGATGAGAACTCGTTTCAAGAACCTAGTGATGGAAACCAAGGTGGGCCTAGTCTTAAATATCATTTGCAACTTTCAGATGGGCCAATTACAAGGTCAAGAGTCAAGAAGACCAAGGAGGCAATGCAAAGATTGATGCAATTCACTTGAAACAAGTTTAGCAGGAGTCCAACATTCAAGATGGGCTTAAAGGATGAAGATCAAGTTTTGATTCATTTGATAAGCTATAGAAGAGGGCAACAACATGACTTAAAGGCTTTGGGCAATTGAAGGCTTTCAACTTGTTTGATATTTAAATGACTTATTTTATTAGTTTAGAATAATTAAGTTCATTATGGGAAGAACTTAAGGGGGGTCTATTCAAGGGCATGTTGAAAAATTTATTATTTTGTTGAACTAGGGTTTTAAGAAGTACTGTAGCGAACTAGGGTTTCAAAAGTACTCTAGCGGAGTTACTGTAGCACCATACTGTAGCCATAGCACTATTCACTCAGTGGCATTTTTGGAAGTTGGGGCTTTATTTTGGCTAGGGTTTTAATTAGGTTTTGGTTTAAATACTCTTTGTTGCCTCATTTTAAGAAGTTTATGAAATTTTATGAATTTATTCATTGTGAGTTGAATTTTACTCCTCTTGTTCTTGATTGAACTTTTGAACTTATCAAAGGTAAATCACAACCTTTGTGGCATTCCTCCTTTGCAATCTGGGTTCTTGAGACGGGTTCTTCAACGGGTCTAGATTTTAATCTAATTTAGGTTCTTGAAACGAGTTCTCATCGGATCTAGATTCTCCATCCATCATTGACTTGATTTTGGCTTTCTTAGGGAGCTTTCAAATTGATTGTGGGTTCAAGGGATTTCATTCTCGCGGGTTCATATCATTTAGTATTCAGAGTAAGGTTTCCAATCAGGTCTGATTCTTTCTTTTAATTCTTGTGTCTTTAATTCTGATTCTAGGGCTTCATTGTTCTAGTCTTGCAAAAAAAAAAAAGCAAAAGCAACAAAAGGTAGGCTGCCAAAATTCTTAGGGTTTTGGGTTTTGCTGAAATTTGCATCACCTAGGGTTTCAAAATTCTAGGGTTTCTTGCATCTCCAAGTTTTTCAATAGCTTGGAGTGTCGTTCCATTGATTCTCTTCTATTTCGTTGTCAATTCTTGTGTGCTTGAATTCAATTGCTTGATTTTCACTATTGAGTATTGCTGTTTGTGATTGAATTAGAGCAGAAAGAGGAAAAGAAAAGAAAGCAAAGGAAAGGAAAAGAAAAGAAAAGAAAAGAAAAGAAAGGAAAGGAAAGGAAAATAAAAGGAAAAAAAAATAGAAGAAGAAGAAAAGAAAATGTAACATATTCAAAGGTTGCTATATAGTTACAACAAAGAGAAAGAAAAACATTTGTTGATTGAGTTTTATTATCAAATGGGCTGAATACATCTTTATAGTTGGTATCTTGTTTTATAATTACTCTTTCCCTCGTATAAATTCCTTGAGTCTCATGTCATTTTATTTCTTCCTTATCTCTTGTTTCTTGAATCTATATTACTGGTTAACATAATACAAGGTTGTGTATTGTCTTGATTTAGCTCACCTAGTTCTTAAAGAACTTGAGCGGGAAAACTATTTAGGTAAAATGCAAGAGAGTGTGAGACTATTATCGGGAAAAAACCAATTATGAGTGAAATACGAGTGGAGTGCCATTATTTGAGTGTAAACACGTAAGAGAGTGTGTGAGGTTTTCCACTAACATTCTTTTGTGCAGCACTTCACAATGTCTCACCTGAGTGGCTCTTCACCAAGGGGATGGCAGATAACTCATCCTTTGTGTTGCAATCCTTTGGGAAAGATAGGCGGCGACGTGAGAACAGAGTTGAAAATGTGTATGAGAATGAAGGAGATGGTGAGGATGAGGAGGACTTAGCATCTGAAGTTGGGTCTGGTAGACATGGAAGAGTTAGGCGTGAAAGATGACTTGGGGGGAATCTTAGGGGTCTAGATGGTGTAGACAGAGACCTTGGGAGCATCAAAATGAAAATATCATCTTTCCAAAGTAGAGCTGACCCTGAGGTTTATCTAGAGTGAGAGAAAAAAATAGAGTTGGTGTTTGATTGCCATAATTACTCTGAGGAGAAGAAAGTGAAGTTGGTGGTAATTGAGTTCACTGATTATGCTATTATTTGGTGGGATCAATTAGTGACCAATAGGAGGAGGAATTATGAGAGGCCTGTAGAGACAATATTGAATTTTATTTGTGAGTTGAGTTTACTCCTATTATTCTTGATTGTTGATTGAACTCTTGAACTTATCAAAGGTAAATCACAACCTTTGTAGTGTTCCTCCTTGTAATATGGTTCTTGATAATTGTTCTTCAATGGGTCTAGAATTTAATATAATCTGGGTTCTCGAAACTAGTTCTCATCGGGTCTAGGTTCTCCATCCTTTGACTTGATTTTGGCTTTTTTAGGAGTTTTCAAATTAATTGTGGGTTCAAGAGATTTCATTCCCGCCGGTTCATATCATTTAGTAGAAACTTGGAGAGAGTTGAAAGCTATCATGAGGCGGAGATTTGTACCTAGCCACTACTATAGAGACCTCTACCAAAAACTACAAAATCTTACACAGGGGTCTAGGAGTGTAGAGGATTACCATAAGGAGATGGAGGTGGCTATGATTCGGGCTAATGTAGTGGAGGATCAGGAGGCCACGATGGCTAGATTTTTGAGTGGGTTGAATAGGGAGATAGCCAATGTAGTTGATTTGCAACATTATGTGGAGGTAGAGGACATGGTACACATGGCTATGAAGGTGGAGAGGCAGTTGAAAAAAAAGGGTACATCAAGGTATACATTGGTTTCTAGTAATCCTTGGAGACCAAAGTGGGACAAAAATGATCAAGCTGTAGCAGAGGGGAAGACCGAACCACCTAAGGGAAAAGATGAGGGTGAGGTTGAAACCTCAAGAAAAATAGAGAATGAGTTGAAAAACAATTGTGAGGCCGAGAGTTCAAAAAAAGAGAAGAGTGAAAGAAAAAGAGAGAGTGAAAAGGAAAAAGACAGTGAGAGGAAAGAAGAGAATGAGGCCGAAACATCAAGAGAGAAAGAGTGAAAAAGACAATAGAGAGGTGGCTGAGAGTCAAGAAAAAAGAGTGGAGCCATGAGAGGAAAAAGAAAAAGAGATTGCAGAGAGAAATAGAAAGACAAAAGTGAGTTTTTATGTTAAGACAAGCTTTTATACTAAGGAATTTAGCGATTCTTTGCCTAGTGTTTTTGTTTCTTTGTTGCAGGGATATGAGGTCATGATTCCTAGTGGTGTGTTTAGTGGATTGACACCTATTAGAGAGATAGAGCACTACATTGATTTTGTGCCTGGTGAGACAATTCCTACTCGACCTTTCATTGAAGAACATGAGTCCTTAATGCACTTGAAGAGACAAGGTAAATTGAATAGAGTGCATGCCAAGTGGGTGCAATTTATTGAGACATTTCCTCATGTATTCAAATACGTACAAGGTAAGGAAAATTTTGTGGTTGATGCTTTAGCAAGAAGGTATGTCATTGTCTTCATTTTAGATGCAAAATTGTTGAGAATTGAATATATTATAAGGAATTGCACGCTAATGATGATGACTTTGCTAGTGTGTATAGAACATGTGAGAAAGCAGTAAGTTCTATAAACTAGATTGGTACTTGTTTAGAGAGAATAGATTTTGTATGCCTACTAGTTTTATGCGTAAGTTGCTTGTGTGTTGTAGACATGGTGGTTTGTTGGGTAACCTTGGTGTAAGGAAGACTTTTGTTGTGTTGCATGAACGTTTATGAAAGTATCATTTGCCATTCAATGACGTGTTGCATGAACATTTGTGAAAGTATAATTTGTTATTCATTGTTGTGTTGTATGAAGTTTTTGGGAGTATCATTTGCGATTCATTGAAGTGTTGCATGAACGTTTGTGGAAGTATCGTTTGTCATTGATTAACGTGTTGCATGAACGTTTGTGGGAGTATTGCTTGCCATTCATTGAGTTTGCATATAATTGGAGTGATTATTTTGGTGTAAGGAAAGCTTTATGTGTGTTACATGAACGTTTATGTGAGTATCATTTGCCATACATTGACTTGTTGCATGAACATTTGCGGGAGTATCATTTACGTTTCATTTAGTTTGCATATAATTGGAGTGGTCATTTTGGTGTGAGGAAAGCTTCAGATATGTTTCTTGAACATTTGTGGGAGTATTGTTTGCCATTCATTGAGTTTACATATGATTGGAGAGTTCATGCTACTACTCAATTTTCACTTTTTGAAATTGTTTATAGACTTAATCCATTTACTCCTTTACATTTAACACCTTTACCTGTTGATGACAGGAGTAGCTTGGATGAACTTTTTCAAATTCTTGAATAAATTAATGATAATGCATATCTAATGGATCCTCTAGGTAAGTATCTTGTCTTTACTATTTTCAATGTTACTAACCATTTTCCCTTTGATCCAGGTGGAGATTCGAGGTCGAATCTTTTTGAGAAGAGGGGGGAGTGATGGGAACCATGGTGGGCCTAGTCTTAAAGATCATTTGCAACTTTTAGATGGGCCAATTACAAAGTCAAGAGCCAAGAAGATTAGAGGCAATATAAAGATTGATGCAATTCACTTGAAACAAGTTTAGTAAGAGTCCAACATTCAAGATGGGCTTGAAGAATGAAGATCAAGTTTTGATTCATTTGATATGCTATAGAAGAGGGCAACAACATGACTTACAAGGTTTGGGCACTTGAAGGCTTTCAACTTGTTTGATTCATTTAAATGACTTATTTTATTAGTTTAGAATAATTGAGTTTATTATGGGGAGAACTTAAGGGGGGTCTATTCAAGGGCATGTTGGGAAATTATTATTTTGTTGAATTAGGATTTTAAGAAGTAATGTAGCGAACTAGGGTTTCAAAAGTATTGTAGCGGAGTTACTGTAGTACCATACTATAGCTGCAACACTATTCACTCAGGGGTACTTTTGGAAGTTGGGGCTTTATTTTGGCTAGGGTTTTGATTAGGTTTTGGTTTAAATACTCTTTGTTGCCTCATTTTAAAAAGTTTATGAAATTTGATGAATTTATTCATTGTGAGTTGAGTTTTACTCCTCTTGTTCTTTATTAAAATTTTAAACTTATCAAAGGTAAATCACAACTTTTGTGGCATTCCTCCTTTGCAATCTGGGTTCTTGAGAAGGGTTCTTCAACGGGTCTAGATTTTAATATAATCTAGGTTCTTAAAACGAGTTCTCATCGGGGTCTAGATTTTCCATCCATTGACTTGATTTTGGCTTTCTTGAGGTCTAGACCCACTGAAAAACCCGTCTCAAGAACCCAGATTACAAAGGAGGGACACCACAAAGGTTGTAATTTTCCTTTGATAAGTTCAAAAGTTCAATTAAGAACAAAAGGAGATAAACTCAACTCACAATGAATAAATTCATCAAGTTTCATAAACTTGTTAAAATGAGGTAACAAACAGAATTTAAACCAAAACCTAATTCAAACCCTAGCTAAAATAAAGACCCATCTTCCAAAAATACCCCTAAGTGAATAGTGTCACGACTACAGTACGACGCTACATTAACTCCGCTACAGTACTTTTCAAATCCTAGTTTGCTACAGTACTTCTTAAAACCCTAGTTCAATAAAATAATAAATTTTCCAACATGCCCTTGAATAGACCCCCCCTTAAGTCCACCTCATAATTATACCCAATAATTCTAAACTAATAAAATAAGTCATTTAAATGAATTAAATAAATTGAAACTCTTCAAGAGCCCAAAGCCTTTAAGTCTTGTCGTTGCTCTCTTCCATAGCTTATCAAATGAATCAAAACTAGATCTTCATCCTTCAAGCCCATCTTAAATGTTGGGCTCTTGCTAAACTCATCCCAAGTGGATTGCATCAATCCTTGTATTGCCTCCTTGATATTCTTGACTCTTGATCTTGTAATTGGCTTATTTGGAACTTTCGAAAGATTTTTAAATCTAGGCACACTTTGGTTCCCATCATTCCCCCTCTCCTCAAAAGGATTCGACCTCGAATCTCCACCTGGATCAAAGGGAAAATGGTTAGTAACATTGAAAATAGTAGAAACAGGATACTTACTTGGAAGATCCATTAGATATGCATTTTCATTAATTTGTTCAAGAATTTGGTTTTGTCCATCCGAACGACTCCTGTTGTCAACAGGTAAAGGTGTTAAATCTAAATGAGTAAATGGATTAAGTCTATAAATAATTTCGAAATGTGAAAAATTGAGTAGTAGCATGAACACTCCAATTATATGTAAACTCAATGAATGACAAACAATACTCCAACAAATGTTCATGAAACATATCAAAAATTTTCCTCACACCAAAATGACCACTCAAATTATATGCAAACTTAATGAAAAGCAAATGATACTCCCGCAAATGTTCATGCAACAAGTCAATGTATGGCAAATGATACTCACTCAAACATTCATTAAACACACCTAAAGCTTTCCTTACACCAAAATGACCACTCCAATTATATGCAAACTCAATGAATGGCAAGCAATACTCCCATAAACGTTCATACAACACGTTAATCAATGACAAATGATACTTTCACAAATGTTCATGCAACACGTCAATGAATGACAAATGATACTCCCACAAACGTTTATGCAACACACAATGAATGACAAATAATACTTCCACAAACGTTCATGCAACACGTCATTGAATGGCAAATGATATTTCCACAAACGTTCAAGCAACACAACAAAAGTCTTCCTTACACCTAGATTACCCAACAAACCACCATGTCTATCACACACAAGCAACTTACGCATAAAACTAGTAGGCAAAGTCATCATCATCATTAGCATGCAATTCCTTATCATATTCAAGTCTCAACAATTTTGCATCTGAAATGAAGACAAGGACATACCTTCATGCTAAAGCATCAACCACAAAATTTTCCATGCCTTGTGTGTATTTGAATACATGAGGAAAAGTATCAATACAGTCCTCCCACTTAGCATGCATTCTAGTCAGCAACTTACCTTGTCCCTTCATGTGTGTCAAGGACTCATGTTCTTGAAAGAAAGGTCGGTTAGGAATTGTCACACCTGGCATAAAATCAATGCAGTGCTCTATCTCCCTAAGAGGAGGCAATCCACTAAACACACCGCTAGGAAACACGATCTCATATCCCTACAACAAAGAGACAACAATACTAGGCAAAGATGCAACAAGTTTGTTAGTACTAAGACTCGCCTTAGTATAAAAACTCACTTTTCTCTTTGTTTTTCTCTCACTTTCTTCACTCTCTCTTTTTTTTCCACTCACTTTTTCTGTTTCACTCTCTTTTTTTCTATTATACTCTTTTTCTTCCTCATTTTTTGTACTCTCGACCTCACAATTGTTTTTTAACTCATTCTCTATTTTTCTTGAGGTTGAGACCTCACTGTCATCTTATCTCTCCCTCATTTTTCTCTCTCTCATTTTCGGCCTCACTATTTCTTTTTTTCTCAATTCACATTTACTCTTACTTTTTAGCACAATCTCACTTTCACTCTTGCTTTTTAGCACAATCTCTTTTTCACTTTTTCTTTTTTTGATCACTCTCATTTTCACTTTCTTTTTTGAACAACCTCATTTTTTAGTTTTAATTGATCCCCATGGACTTGTGTTGGAGTTGAAGGAGCATGTTTGATTGTTTTTCCATCCTTTCAAACTGTACATATTCCTTAACCCATCATGGATCACTTTCTTATTATATTGCCATGACTTCCCCAACAAAATATGACCAACATGCATAAACACTATATCACAAAGGACCATATTCTGGTATTTCCCAATTGAAAAAGAAACCAGCACTTGCTTATTGACCCTAACCTCCCCACAATCACTCAACCATTGCAACATGTATGGTCACTGGGTGTTTCAAGGTAGGTAAATTCAATTTCTCAACTAAAGTAGTGCTAGCCAAATTAATACAACTCCTCAAATCAATGATCATACTACATACCTTATTGCTGATGTGGTCTAGTATGAAAAATGTTCTCGCTCTGCTGCTCTATATCATCCATTTTAATTTGTGTATTTAGTGTACGCCTAGTAACCAGAGAATCACCATACTCTTCTTTCTCATACCCATTTTCAACACTAGACTCACTTCGCCTCCTATCTCTCCTGCCCTGTAGATTTTTAATTATCGCGTCTTGATTATCTATCATATCCCTCACTTCACCCAACACCAAGTTCAACCGCTCAAACCGTTGTTGCATGGTTTGCAATACAAAGGATGAGTTATCTGCCATCCCCTTAGTGAAGAGTCACTCCGATGAGACATCGTAACGTGCTGCACAAAAAGAATGTTAGTGGAAAACCTCAGAGACTCCCTTACGTGTTTACACTTGAATAATGACACTCCACTCGTGCTTCACTCTTAATTGGCTTTTTCCTGATAATAGTTCACATTCTCTTGCATTTTACCTCAATAGTTTTTCCGCTCAAGTTCTTTAAGAACTAGCTCAACTAATACAACCTTGTATTATTCCAACTAATAATATAGATCCAAAAAACAAGAAATAAGGAAGGAATAAAATGACACGAGACTCAAGGAATTTATACGAGGGAAAGAGTAATTATAAAACAAGATACCAACTAGAAATATATACTCAGCCCCTTTGATGATAAAGCTCAATCAACAAATGTTTTTCTTTCTTCTTCTTCCTCTCCTTCTTCTTCTTCTTCTTTTTCTTTTTTTTCAAATTTTCTTTTCTTTTCTTTTCCTTTCTTTTCTTTTCTTTTGTTTTCCTTTCCTTTCCTTTCTTTTCTTTTCTTTTTCTTTTTCTTCTCTAATTCAATCACAAACAGCAATACTCAATTATGAAAATCAAACAATTGAATTCAAGTACACAAGAATTGACAACGAAATAGAAAAGAATCAATGGAACGACACTCCAAGTAATTGACAAACTTAGAGATGCATTAAACCCTAGAATTTTGAAACCCTAGGTGATGCAAATTTCAGCCAAACCTAAAACCCGAAGAATTTCGACAGCCTACATTTTGTTTCTACAATTTTTTTTTTTTTTTTTTGTTTTTTGGCAACCCTAGAACAATGTAGCCCTAGAATTAAATTTAAGGATGCAAGAAATTAAAAGATAGAATCAAACCTGATTAAAAACCTGGCTCTGATACCAAATGATATGAACACGTAAGAAATAGAATCCATTGAACCCACAATCAATTTGAAAACTCCCCAAGAAAGCCAAAATCAAGTCAATGGATGGAAAATCTAGACCTGATGAGAACTCGTTTAAAGAACCTAGATTATATTAAAATCAAGACCCGTTGAAGAACCCGTCTCAAGAACCCAGATTACAAAGGACGAACGCCACAAAGGTTATGATTTACCTTTGATAAGTTCAAAAGTTCAATTAAGAACAAGAGGAGATAAACTCAACTCACAATGAATAAATTCATCAAATTTCATAAATTTCTTCAAATGAGGCAACAAAGAGTATTTAAACCAAAACCTAATTAAAACCCTAGCCAAAATAAAGCCCCATCTTCCAAAAATACCCTTGAGTGAATAGTGTCGTGGCTACAATACGGTACTACAGTAACTCAGCTACAGTACTTTTCAAACCCTAGTTCGCTATAGTACTTCTTAAAACCCTTGTTCAACAAAATAATAAATTTTCCAACATGCCCTTGAATAGACCCCCCTTAAGTCATTCTCATAATTAAACCCAATAATTCTAAACTAATAAACGAAGTCATATAAATGAATTAAACTAGTTGAAATCCTTCAAGAGCCCAAAGCCTTTAAGTCTTGTCATTGCCTTCTTCCATAGCTTATCAAATGAATCAAAACTGGATCTTCATCCTTCAAGCCCATCTTGAATGTTGGGCTCTTGCTAAACTCATCCCAAGTGGATTGCATCAATCCTTACAATGCCTCCTTGATATTCTTGGCTCTTGACCTTGTAATTGGCTTATCTGGAACTTCCAAAAGATTTTTAAGTCTGGGCCCACTTTGGTTCCCATCAGAAAAGCTGCTACGTGTGTTAAGGGAGCATAGAACAACCTTGGGATGGACTATTTCTGATATAAAAGCTATAAGTCCTTCCATTTGTTTGCACAAGATTTTAATAGAGGAACTTTACAAACCTTCAAACGAGCAGCAAAGAAGATTAAATCCAGCAATGAAGGAAGTAGTGAGAGTTGAAATTTTGAAGCTCGTCAATGTTGGAATTATTTATGCTATTTCAGACAGCTCATGGGTAAGTCCAGTGCAGGTTATACCAAAATAGGGTGGAATGACGGTGGTGAAAAATGACAACAATGAGTTTATTCCTACAAGAACAGTCACAGGTTGGTGTGTATGTATGGATTACCACAAGTTGAACAAAGCAACAAGGAAGGATCATTTTCCACTTCTTTTCATTGATCAAATGTTGAATCGATTGGCTGGGTATTCTTACTATTGCTTCTTAGATGGTTATTCGGGGTATAACCAGATTGCCCTAGCCCTCGAAGATCAGGAGAAAACTACGTTCACATGCGCCCCTATGGAACATTTGCTTTTAGGAGGGTGCCCTTCGGATTGTGCAATGCCCCAACGACATTTCAACGTTGCATGATGACTATCTTTTCTGATATGGTGGAAGATATAATGAAAATTTTCATGGACGACTTTTTAGTTTTTGGTACATCTTTTGATCATTGTTTGTATAATTTAGCTCTTGTTTTGCAGAGATGTGAAGATAAAATCTAGTCCTAAACTGGGAGAAGTCATTTCATGGTTCAAGAAAGGATTGTGCTTGGCCATATAGTGTCATCTAAAGGAATTGAGGTTGATCGAGCTAAAATTGCAACCATAGAAAAACTACCACCTCCTAAGAATGTGAAGGGAATCAAAAGCTTTTTGTGACATGCGAGATTTTATAGAAGATTTATAAAGAAATTTTCTAAACTTTCTAAACCTCTATGAAATCTTTTTGAAAAAGATTCTACATTTTACTTTGATGATATTTGTTTGCAGGCCTTTAATGCAATTGAGAAATTGGTTTTAGCACCAGTTATGATTGTACCCGATTGGAGTCAACCTTTTGAAGTCATGTGTCATGCATGTGACTTTGAAATTGGAGCAGTATTAGGACAAAGGCGAGACAAACTATTCAGGGCCATCTATTATCCAAGCGGAACATTGAATGAAGCTCAATTAAATTATATAACAACTGAGAAGGAGATGCTTGCTGTGGTGTTTGCTTGTGACAAATTTTGATCTTACCTCATTGGTACAAAGGTGATAGTGTTCATTGATCATGCAACACTTCATTATTTGTTTGGTAAGAAGGATGCTGACCGTACGCTGATTCGTTGGATCCTACTTCTTCAAAAGTTTGATTTGGAGGTTCAAGATAAGAAAGGAAGTAAAAATTCAGTTGCTGATCACTTCTCTCGGTTGGAGCAAGAGGAAGTAAGACTAGATTCAGTGATCCAAGAAGCATTCCCTGATGAACAGTTGTTTGCATGTGAGATCAAGCTTCCTTGGTATGCTGATATTGTAAACTACCTAGCTTGTAAAGTATTGCCACCAGATCTTACTTATCACCAACGTAAGAAGTTTCTGCATGTTGTGAAATATTATCTTTGGGATGAGCCTTTGTTGTTCAAAAGATGCCCTAATCAAATCATCTGAAGATGTGTGCCAGAAGAAGAGATGCAAGCCATTCTCCATCATTGCCATTCCTCATCATATGGAGGACACTTTGGAGCAAGAAGAACAACAGCTAAGGTACTTCAAAGTGGTTTCTTTTTGGCCTTCTATTTTTCGTGATAGTTATACTTTGGTGAAAACTTGTGACAAGTGCCAACGTATGGGAAATATTTCAAGGCGTCAAGAGCTACTATTAAAAAATATCTTAGAGGTTGAGTTATTTGATGTTTAGGGAATTGATTTTAGGAAAATACTACTTTTACCGCTAGTTTCTTCCGCTGTGAGTTTTTTATTTATTTTTTATTATTAGTTTTTACTTAATGATTAAGTAAGTATTTTTTAATAATATTATAATTTTTTTTAGTTTTTAAAATATATTTAAATGTGTTAAAAAATACATATAAAAAAATAGAAAAAAAAACTCATCCTAAAACAACTAACGGGAGCCCAGCGTGAGCTCCCAGCAGTGGGAGTAGCACCACTCTTGATTTTATGGGTTCTTTTTCTCCTTCTTTTGGCTTTGTTTATATCTTGTTAGCAGTTGATTATGTGCTAAAATGGGTGGAAGCAATTGCTGCAACAACAAACAATGTAAAGGTAGTGCTCAAATTTCTACATAAGAATATATTCACAAGATTTGGCACTCCTCGAGCTATTATTAGTGACGAAGGGACCCACTTTTGCAACAAGTTGTTTGACAACCTTCTTTCTAAGTATGGTGTGAAGCACAAGATAGCACTTGCGTACCATCCTTAAACTAATGGCCAAGCTGAAATTTCAAATCGAGAAATCAAGAACATCCTTGAGAAGACAGTCAACACCAATAGAAAGGATTGGGCAAAGAAACTTGATGATACTTTGTGGGCATATCATACAGCTTTTAAAACACCTATCGAGATGTCTCCTTACCAACTAGTGTTTGGAAAAACGTGTCATCTCCTTGTTGAGCTGGAGCATAAAGCTTATTGGGCTATAAAAAAGTTTAATTTTGATTTGAAGGCAGTAGGAAAAAAGCGACTTCTTAAATTGAATGAATTGGATGAATTCTGAAACGATGCTTATTAAAATGCAAAGATCTACAAAGAATGGATGAAGAAGTGGCATGACAAACAGATTCTTAGGCTTGCATTTGCTCTAGGACAACAGGTTTTACTCTTCAATTCACAACTCAAACTCTTCCGGGCAAGTTGAAATCAAGATGGACAGGTCCTTATACAATAGACAAAGTTTCCTCTTTTGGAGCAATAGACTTGAAGGATAAGACAAGGAATATATTCAAAGTTAATGGTCGGAGATTGAAGCACTATTATGGAGAACATGTGGAGAGGAATTGTGCATTTATTCCTCTTGGAGATCCTAATTGATGAAGATTGAAAAGTCTGGTTGTAGACTTTAAACAAGCGCTTATGGGAGGCAGCCCATAGAACTTTCTTTTATCCTTTTATTTTTATAATTTTTATCTATTTTTTTTTTATAATTTTGATTTTGATGCACGTTTATTTAGCATGAATAAAGAGCTGAAAATTATAAACTACGACTGATTCACCATGAAACTAGGAAAATTCCTTTCATTTCTTTAATCTTTCTCACTTTTGAATTACAATGAGAACATTGTTTTATTTAAGTTTGGGGGTGTAAACCCCTATAGTCGTTTGGTATTCTTGTTTGCTATTTATTTTATTTTACTTGTGATTTTATAAGTCTTGAGTTGTTGGATTCTCTTACCAAGCATGTATTTGAGTATCATTGAATTCTCTATGACTCTGAAATTTGTGATTGAGGATGGGATTGTGAAAAATTTTCAAAAATTTCTTTTATGTCGGTCTGAGTTTTGTGGGTACTTTGATTTAAATCTTTGTCCATGAACATAATTGAGCACATAGTCATTTTTTTTCAATTCCATTTTGCTTATGAAGAGAATAAGTTGAAGTAACTGCGTTAGGGAAGTTCAATCCGTTGATGGATCCTTGAGGGGAAATCCTAGTTGATACCAAATATTAGAGAAATGATCTAGGCATTTTTTTGTCATAACCAAAAAAAAAAAGCTTTCCCAGCCGTCCTGATTATGATGCCATCATTGTATGGTGTATTCCCACAGTCAACCCCCTTGAACCTTATTTTTACATAAGTATTTATTTGTTCTTTTAACTACATAAACCATTCCCGTTCTAAGCCTGAAAAATCATGATTTATCGTTTACAGTTTGAGAAAATACGTTGGTGGAAATCTACATTTAAAGAGAAAGATAGTTCGAAGGAAATTATGCTCTATACAATCCAAGTGTGTGAAAAAAAAAACAAAAAAGCAAAAAAAAGTGAATGAAAAAAAAAGGGTTGAAGTGGTTGAAGACGCTGCAAGAATTAAGGTGGTTGAACGAAAAAGGTGGGTGGCTGAAAAAAATAAAAAAAGTATTTTTGCTAGGTTTCAGAGGTGATTTATCCATCATGGCAGAAAAAAATATAGAGAAAACTCAATAAGTGGAGTGCAAATCACTTTAGATTTTGTTAAAGGTGTATTGGGTATTGCTTCATTGATTACAGCAGCAATAATATCACAAGTATGAGCATATAGTCGAGGAAGAGTTACGGCTTGAATACTCTTCTGATTCCAGTTGTTCTACTTTTATCTGAGTTTGTAGGTTGTTTGGAGCTAAATTGACTATATCACACACAGTCAAGGTCTTAGCTTTAGGTTGAAGTAAATGCTTAACTCTTGCTTGACAAATTGCTAAATTTTTTATTGATTTTCCATATCCATTTCTTTCTTAACTCTTGCTTGACAAATTGGTAAATTTTTTATTGATTTTCCTGTATCCTTGATATTAAAAGAGTAAGATACTAGTGATAAAATCTAAATACAGATCATGGCTTGGTGATTGATGCAATTTTTTTATGGGGTCTAGTTGATATTGTCTATATTGTTTATTTTCTTTTCTTTTTGTTTGAGGACAAACAAAGTTGTAAGTTTGAGGGTGTTTGATGACTTGCATAATTTGGTATATTTTATCACTTCTTAGCTTTAAACTTTAGTCTAATTTTATTTATTTTTGTTGATTTTAGGCTTCATTGTCATCATTTAAATTTATTTGAGATTTGAAGAAAATGAAGATCCAAATTTTTCAAGTCTATATCGTCTAGGAACTCTCTCATTTAAGTGAAGATGTTATTTGAATATAGGAACTGTTGAATAAAAGAGAAAAATGCATGCAATACGGGCACTTATTTTGATTTTGAATGAAGACCAATGATGTGGCTTGTGTGGGATTTTTGGGCTCTTGAACGGATATACACTGAAGTGGTTTGACTTGGCTTTAGACGTTGGAATGAAATACGGGCCAATTGGTGTTGAACGGAATGGATGCGGCTGAAGGAATCAACATGCCACACGTACGATACGGGCCTTCGGCATTTGCATGCGGGATGCAAGGAGAGAGCTGGACTTGTGGACAAACAGCTAGCAAACTTCATATTTTGCACGCACGGATGAAAAGGGGCAACACGTCAACAAAACGACTCGCACAGGTGGGTTTAAAGTTTGAATTCTCGTTTCTGAAAAAGAAGCGAGGACGAAATAGAGAAAAAAAAATAAAGGAAAGAAACAGAGCGGAGGAAAGAAAAAGAAAAAAGATGAAACAAAGAGTTTTTTTGGGCTTTCAGCACATTTGGATGCAAGCGGGATTTGGACGAAAAGGGATGTTTTTGCTTTTTGGTTTGAAGACGTTGCGACTAACAGATTGGGACGACAAGAGTATTTTTCAGTGTTAACTATGCTTGCTTTTTTATGCTAATTTGAAGTAATTCTCTTCTATGTTTGTCTGATTAATTTGGAGCTTATTGCTTCTAATTGATTGGCCATTAATTAGATGATTTTGATATTGTGATTTGCTATCGAAAGATGGAATTATAAGATAGATCTTGGATATTTCTGCATAGGTAAATATAGAGATCAAAAGACTTGTATGAACCTATGTAGTAATATAATCATTAGTCTTATTGCTTTCTTGCATTATTAATTTGCATACTCTTGTGTAAAATGATGAGCAAGAATAATTTCCAATTGACTATCAAAAGAGGCTTTTGGATGAATTGGAGATTTGCTAACAAATAGAGAGAATTAAATTCAATTAGTTAGATGAGTAAAGCATAGTGAGGGATAAGGTGAAATCGATTTCCTATAAGTTTTCTGTCACTAACAACTTCCAAAACGACTACGTATTAGACTACCCTCAACTAACAAAATTGTCATCTCTTCCATCACCTTCCACCACACAGCTATTCCACTCCTGCTCCTCTTCAGCCCATGACACACCCTCCCCTCCAAAGCACCTTGCCCACAAGGTGAGGAAACCTCTCTCGTAATTGCCAATAAGATTCCCAAGTAGCATCTTCCACTCTAACTCCTTGTCATTGCACCAAAACCTCTACCACAACTCTATTATGAACTGGAGGTAATGTAGAGAGAGGTAAAATGTGATGTCCCACTTTTTGTTTTAAATAAAAAACATTAAATACATGGTGGATTAAAGTATGCTGAGGAAGATCAAGTCTGTAGGTAACTTGCCCAATTTTGTGTGTAATCTGAAATGGCCCAAAAACTCTTGGTGAAAGCTTAAGATTACGTCTAGCTATTAAAGAATGTTGTATGTAAGGCTAAAGCCTTAATTATACCCAATCACCTACTGCAAACTCCCTCTCAATCCTACCTTTATCAAACAGAAGCTTCATTCTCTCTTGAGCAGCTACCAAGTTCTGTTTAAGAATACTCAAGAATGTGATCCTTGATAAGAAGTAATAGAACTTACTTGTTTCAATCTGGTAAGAGCCTCCATTGGATCATCATAGGCAGATGATCCAAATCTAATTTGACACAGCTTGAGTGAACTCTTCCCAACAATGAAAAGACCTAGCCTCACTTGCATCTTGAAACCATATGAGAGCTTCCTAATCCATATGAAATGACACCCAAATGATTCTTTGTCCAGGTGGTACTTTATGATAAAGAAAATATTGGTTAGCTCTATAAATCCAAGCTGAAGGATTCTTACCCACAAATCTTGGAAAATCCAACTTTATGCCTTCAGCGAACCCTCTGTCACTTGCTTCGCGATAGTTTACTTCACCAACCCCTTCAAAAGTTTGAGGTTCTTGAAAGTTCCTTGATGTCTGACTATTCCCTTCTAAACTATTGCAAGTAACTTAGAAAACCTCTTATCTTGATTCTCCATGTCCACTCGGGCTTCTTCTTACTGTTGAACTAACACTGCAATGGCATCTTCAATTTGCTTCTATTGCCTATCATATTGCTGTCGAAGATGATTAACTGAATCCACAAGTGACACTGACAATGGTACATTGACAATCTAATACCAATTGTTAAAGACCCAACCACTGATCCAAAAGTCCTAAAACTGTTGCATACTAATTTGGTTAAACATTTAACCCTCAGAATCATAACATTCTACCACACTTACAAATCTGAGGTCCACGTCGGCCCCCTCTATCGACACTGACCCGGTGGTTGCCCTTTCCCTTTTGGCAACTCCACTCATCTATCAGTATTCAATTACTCAACACTATGCCTATATGATAAGTGTACAAAAGTGCACTCTAAAGACCCTATTATTGAACTAAAATACTAAAATGTGAATAGAAATCATAGGAATTAATGTGTATTCTTGAATTGAGTTTCTATTTAGTTTGGGATACTCCTGAGCAGATTTTTATATTTAATTTCAGACTATAAAAGAGCAAGTCAAAATCCAATCAAATTCAAAGGACTTTCAAGTGGGATTTGAGAGTAATTCGGATCAAGAGAAAAAGTTAGTTCGAAATTCACTAGAAGATAGCTTGTACATACTTTAGCATTTTGATCATAACTTTCTGCTCAAATATCGGATTGATGCGATTTTGTATGCGTTGGAAAGCTATCTTAAAGGGATACAAAGTTGTATATAATAAGGATTTCTAAATTCAAACTCCTGAAGCACGTACTTAGCTGCCAAGATGAGTTCTAAAATTTAGGCATTTTGTATGCGGGAATATGAAAACATTAGGATTTTTTTTCTTACCCTATATAAGCATTTCATTAGCACGAAATTGAGAGTTCATAAAGGGAGACGAAATTAATTTCCATGGCCGCCATTTGCTTTATTTTTCTCTTGATATTTTTGTTGTCAATTATATTTATGGGTAACTAAATTATCAAGTTGGGTTAGGGATGAACATGCACATTTGATGGTATTTTTAATTTATTTTTGATTTAAGTATTTGATTTTCAATTACTAAAACTCTTTTTTTTTTTATCATTCTCAATTCATTGTTGATGTTTTCTTCTCCGAATAATCATAGAATTTATTTTGTTTATGGATTCAACCATGCTTTTTCTTTTGAATGGATTAGCGCTTTGATTATGTTTGGATCAATTATTTATCTATATTGAATTAATTCTTTGTTACAATATCGCTTCCTGAGTATATTGTCGTCGTTGGATTTTCTCAATAGTGATAATAATTTATGTCTTTTAAAAGTGGTGAATGATTTTTCAAAGGGTTACATTTGGTTTAATCTTGGTTTATAAATCTATACATTCCGATTGGAAATTTTGGGAATTAAGTTCCCAATTGAGTTATTCAATGAATTAAGAATAATTAAAATGCAAAATTTGTGCAAGGGATTCCCGACACTCTACTGTTTGTCAAATTTGAGTACTTTTTCTATTAGTCACTTTGCTTCATTTAATTTGAATTGAAAATTAATCTTTGTCCTCCATTAATCATTTAATATTTTTCTTTAATTTCTTTGTTCCTTCTACTATTCTTTTAATTTGTCTCGCTCTAAAATCGACACTCCAAAGCTATGCTACAACTATTGCATAATTCTTTGGGCGTAATTAAATTTTGGCGCCATTGCTGGGGGGACGGTAGAAGATTGGCTAGATAGTTTTTCGTTTCAGCAGTTTGTAAAGACGGTAACTTCGTTCTTTCTTTTAGCTTGCTGCATTTTTTTTTCTTCTTTCTTTTTATAGTATTTTTATTCTTTTAGTATTTTGTTACCTTGCATGCACAGATATAGAGACACCTTGGGTAGATTTGCTTGTAGGCATGTGATAGAGTCAGAATCAAACTTTTTAAATAATTTATTTGACAATTCATCTAGTCTCGAAGAAATGAGTGAATATTAAGACCAACCAATTAAAACTCTTCATGATTACCTTCACCCTGCACGCACAGTCACACCATCATGCATCATGTTTTCAGTTAATACTTGCCAATTGGATTTTAAAACAGGGATGATACAGTTACTCCCTATTTTTCATGGCTTGGAAAATGAAAATCAATATGTGCACACTAGCAAGTTTGAAGAAGTAGTTGCAACTTTTCATAGTCAAAATGCAACTGATGATGTTGTGAGACTTAAGTTCTTTCATTTCTCTTTGAATAATAGAGCTATGAGTTGGCTATACTCGCTGAGACCACGATCTATTGGGTCATGGAGTGAGATGACTCAGGTCTTCTTTAATAAATATTTTTCTCTGCATAAGACCAATGCTTTAAAAAGGCAAATCTCTACCCTTGCACAAAAGGACAGTGAGACTTTGTATCAGTCTTGGGAGAGATTTAAGGAGTTGTTGAGTATGTGTCCTCACCGTGGGTATGAGAATTGGCGCTGTAACGCCCGTCCTTCTGGTGGGTCTTTTTATTAAAATATTTTGAGAAAGGACGGCGGGAATTACCGTCCGATTTAAAACTTTTTGCTTCTTCTCAGAGTGCAAGACCCTACGTTTATAAAGTAAAATTTACTTTTACAATAAAAGAGGTTTACAGCGGAAAACATCAATTTTAATAATAAAATGCCTCTCTTACATTTGAACCTCGTGCCTAGACTTCCGTGCTCTTCCCCATGGGTCGTGTCTGTCCCGACGCGTACTTCATTTCCTTCCCTGTGGGGGGGAGGGACATGCATAAAAACTAAAATGAGTCAAAGACTCGTAAGCATTACTTCATGTAGTTAAAATATAATAACGTAGGTTTTCATTCATGCATTCATCATTCGTACATACTATACTTACATACATGCGTGCATACGTGCGTTCATTTGAAAACGTCACTGGACGGGATTTTCCTTTCTTTCGTAAAACGTTTCACCCGTCAGTGCCTTCATTTCTGTAAGAGTGCAGTGCCTTCATTTCTTAAAGTGCATTCGTGCATGCATACATATATACATACATACATTCTTTCTTTTCACTTTCATAGGCCGGTACACACTGTTATGCCCCGTGTGTTAAGGTTAGCGGCCCTTTGACCTGGATTCCGCCCGTGGCCACAGGTTAAGAATCCCTTTTCATAGGGGGCAGCACTGGGTGCACTACCAGTACTACTTACCCGACATTGCAATCTGCCCATTCATTGGTACCCTTCATTCATTCATGTAGCCGTTACGTATCTTCATACATTTCATTCTTTCATTCATTCATGCCAGCTCTGAATAGCTGGAGCTTTCATTCAGTTCTTTCTTTCATTTAACATGAGAAAACATTTCTTTTCGTGAGAAAACATCATTTCGTGAGCGTGGGCTCGAACGTCCACGAGCATCACCACACGGTGTACACAAAAGTGTCAGTTCGCATCGTCCATAAAACATAAAGCACGAGCTCAAACTTCGCCTTTCACGGCATCCACAAGCATCACCTTGAACGTCAGCCTTCGCGGCGTCCACGAGCATCACCGCGCGGCGCTCGCCACAGCGTCGGTCCGTGGGATCCACGAAGGCGTCGGCTCAAGCTCGTCTTTCGTGCATTTACATTAATTCGTTTTCTTTGAAAATACATACAATAGATACATCTTATAGTCATCCATTCGCATGCGTACAATTAATAACTTTGGGTGCGTAAAAAGGGGCTTTCATGGAGGGGCTGTACGTACATATACGTTTGAAAGCATAACATCTTCTTTCGTAAGCATTTTCTTAAAGATAAAAGCTTTTCCTTTTCGTTTCGTAATTTCTAGAAAACTCCAGAACGGCATGAACGTAATACTTACCTGGACTCCATGCTACTTTCATACTATGCAGTCCATTCACGCGCGTGTCAGCGGGCAACCTACATGCATACATCACCTTAACGTCATTCTCTATCTAATGCATAAGCAACTGAACTAGAAATAGAACTACACTATACTTGAAACACTCTCCTTCTATCCCGTGCACTCACGTGCCCTTTATTATGTTAAAACCTTCGAGGACCACTTACGGTCACCACATCTTCCAACTCAGGTCTTGCCTCGAGTGCTCATTCACTAAAGTGAATCCATGATTCACTTTAGGATTAAGACACTAAGACATCTGTCTCATTCTTCTCATTAACCACGTTCTGACGCATGACTCAGACCAACTAAGTCACGCATCCCTTCCTTAGACAGTGCACTCGTCACTATCTTCATGCATCTTAGCCCATACTAATCCTCATTCCCATCCATACAAGACACACGACTCTAAGCCAACTCTGAGGCTTAAGCACTGTGTAACTGTGCTCAGGACATATTACTCATTACATATGGTAAATTCGTCTGGTACACGTGTCTCCCAGACTATACATGTACCTTACCCCTTTATCACCTAAGATCAATATATAACATGTCGATCACCTGCTTGTAGGGATGAGGGCCATATTTTGATACCAACATTCTCTTAACTCGGCCAGCACGACTCTTCATGCTAGTCGTCCCTTCGACAGTTCATCCCAACACTTAGTGCGACAAGGCTCCATTCACAACTACGCTTTGTGTCACGTCACCTGACATCCTCTTACGTCACTTCTACGACAACTTCTTACTCATCACGAGTACGGTTCCTCACATACTCCCATAATATCGTGACATCTCGTCACATTCCCGTTACGCCATTTCCACACTAACTCTTCACCCATCATAAGCACGACTATCGTAACCACGTCACTTTGTGACGTTGCCCAATCATGCTTCCGCTGTGCACTCTTACAATTATTCTGCTACTACACCCATACTTCCGGCTGTAAGTCAATTACAGTAACACTTGTCACCTCTGACTACAGGCTACGCCATAACTACTTCGGGACATTGTTCCACAATTCCCGACACCATTCATCACATTCTACGCCCATCAACTGCACAACCATCCTTATCTCTACATGTCACACGGAGTATCGCTGCCTCGTGGAGTACACTCCACGTATACTCCCTTTCCACATGCTACAACCTATCATCAATATGGCATACCGGCCATACGATGCATCACTCTACCATAAAGAGTACACTCCGCATGTACTCCCTTTCCACATGCCACATCACCATTATGGCATACTTGCCATATGGTGCATCTCTCCACCACATAGAGCACACTTCACGTGAATTCCATTTACACTCATTACGCCACATTGCCATGATGGCCTACCCACCATATGGTGCGTCACTTCACCACATGGAGTACAACTCCCTTCACACATTATGCCACATCACCATTATGGCATACTCGCCATATGATACATCACTCCACCACATAGAGTACACTCCACATGTACTCTCTTCACACACGTTACGCTACATCACCACTACGGCATACCCGCCGTATAGTGCGTCACTCCATTACATGGAGTACACTCCACGTGTACTCATCCCATTCCACAATACGCCAGGAAGGTATATTTTACATATACTCTCCTTATCTCACACTACACCACACACAGAGTACACTCAGCGTGTACTATTCCCACTCCACATACGCCAGGAGATTATATTCTACATATATTCTCCTTATCACACACTACGCCATACAGAGTACACTTTATGTGTATTCCATACACATTACGCCACATCACCCTTACAGCATACCCGCCGTATGGTGCGTCACTCCACCACATGGAGTACACTCCACGTATACTCCATTCACACTCGTTACGCCACATCACCACTATGGCATATCCGCCATATGGTGCATCACTCTACCACTTGGAGTACACTCCACGTGTACTCCATTCACATACATTATGCCACGTCACCATTATGGCATATCCGCCATACAATACATCGCTCCATCCTCCCATTACACATATCACGCCATACTGAGTACACTTTACGTGTACTCCATACACGTTACGCCACATCACCATTACAGCATACCCGCCGTATGGTGCCTCACTCCACCATATGGAGTATATTTTACATGTACTCCCTTCATACACATGCTACATCACACAGAGTACACTCAGCGTGTACTCTGTCCGTTCCACACAACGCCACGCCATCCATACAGCACATGCCCCACAACTACACTGCACAGCACAACCATGCCATCATTACAGCAGAAACTCCACAATCATACATCACCGCACACTTCACAACACAGAATGCCCAACACTTCATATACACGGCACATCACATCACCACAATACACAGATATGCCCAACACTTCACAGCGCACTACACAACGCATCTCAATACAACCCAGTCATTCCCCTAATACTAACAGCACAGTCCACAACCTAATCAACTAATCAATATCTATCATAATTGAAAGGGATAGAGAGTTATACTATCGACGGGATGACCCGTGGTTGCCCATTGATCGTCACAGCCAATGACGTCGGAGAAATCGTACGTGGCGGCTAACACACGTACTGGAACTGTTTGGGCGTTTGGATAGCTAAGTGTGGTCTTGGAAGGGCTCGTGATGGTGGTGAGGGGCATAACATGGCAGCTCTAGCCGTGTACAATGGCGGTCAGTTACTCACAGTGACTGTCCATCACGTGCAGTGATTATCCACCACATAAAGTGGTGGTTTGGACCTAGGGCTTGGCTAAGAAAGGTGCCGTGGATCTCGTGGTGGCGTCGAGGTGGCGCCACAGTGGCCTACTGTGGCAGATCTGGCCGCACGATGGAGGAAAGGCCATGGGAGAGTGAGAGAGAGTGTGCGCACATGGGTGACAGATCGGGGCCGTGGAAGGTTGGGTTGGCTTCGTGGTGGCCTGAGGAGACCAGAGAGGGTGGTTACCCATCGTGGGTGGCGGTGCACGGCGGTGGAGGACGTGCAACCCGTGCGTTAAAGAGAGAGGGAGGCCGTGCGATGGAGGAGGGCTACCGGCCTCGGGTCACATGGAGGAGGAAGGGGAAGGGGAAGGGGAGGAGAGGTCCATGGTGGTGCCTGGTGGTCGTGGGTGCCACGCACGGCGACGCACAATGAGGAAATGGGTTAGAGACCCATTTCGGGTTCTTGCCGTGGAAGGAGAGGGATGGCTGCGCAACAGGGGCTGGCTTCGGTGGAGGATGATGGCCTGCAGGAGGAGAAGCTGTTGTGGGAATGGTGGCGCCATTGGGCGGCGCATGGTGGCGCTACGTGCATCAAGCCCATTCAGGCTTTGCACTTCTAGCGGAGAGGAGGAGAGAGCGTGAGAGGGAGAGGTTACTACGGGGAGGCTCGCCGGAGGAAGGGGGAGCTAGTGGTGCCGGCGGTGAGGGTTGCCGACGCACGGCGGCGCCGGGCTGAGGAAAAAGTGAGGGAAAGAGAGAGGGGGGTCTGGGTTTATAATCCAGTCCCTTCGTCTTGGGGTCCTCAAAACGATCTAACGTTGAGATATTAAAATACTGATTTGAAAATCCGTAAACATTAACTTAATTAAAAGCACTTAGAGGAATCAAGGTAAATATTATTTTAAACTAACTTTAGTTTATAAAATAATATTTCTTCATCATTAATAAAATGATGAAGTCTTATTTAATATCTTTAAGAGAATAAAATCATTAAATTAATTAAAGCTTTCAACATAATTTAAATCCCATAATATTTTAAATAACTGGAATTATTTTAATATTAAATATTAAAATGATCTCAGACAATTATAATATTTTGGAGCTCTTCAAAATATTATAATTGTCTCTTTTAAAAACAAGTTTAACTCAACGATACTGTAAATACCTCATATAAATATTTTCAGTACATTTAAAACACTGGGCGTACTTTAGAAGTCACCTAATATCTCGAGAGGCACTTCGTCATGGTTCGGCACACATGACGATGCTCGCAGTTGCCAGAAAGAATGGTAGACTATTGCATAATTCCGTCATCGAAATTTGCTTACGTCAGAAAGGAGGAGCCTTACGTAAGAAAGAGAGAAGCTTACGTAAGAAGAAAGGAGCGGGGGTTACGGGCACTTAGTGAGCTATTATTATGAGGGACTTACACCTAGAGAGCGTCAATTTGTGGAGATGATGTGTAATGGTAATTTCTTACAGAAAGATCCGAATGAGACCATAGAATACCTCAATGAGCTTGCTGAAAAAGCTCACACTTGGACCGGATCTAGTGCTACTGAGAGCACAAATAGGTCACGACCTGCAGGAAACTCAAATGGTGGTGGAATTTACCATCTCAAAGAAGATAGCCTAAAGGCTAAGGTTGAGATGCTCACTAGGGAGCTAGATGTGTTAAAGACTAAGGATTTAAAGCGAACACATATGGCTAATCATGCAGAGTCTTTTGGATCCTGTTTTGTGTGTGGCGGGGTAGATCACCATGCCCAAGAGTGTCCCACATTTGCTGAGATGAGATGAATGTATGAAGAACAATGTAATGCATTAGGTATGTACAATAAGCATTTTACACCTTTCTCTGATACCTATAATCTGTGGTGGTGCAATCACCCCAATTTTAGCTGTATGTCTAAAAACCAGCAACTTGGACAACCCCCTAGATCATATCTTGCACCATATCATGCACCTTCATCTTCTAGGAGTTCTTTAGAAGACACTTTGCATGCTTGTTTTGAGGTAGAGAGTAAAACTAATCAAAAGTTTGAATCTTTGATTATGCTGGTTATTGAAGAAAATAAAGAGATAAAAAGCCATGTATCCAAGTTGATGAGCTCTTTAAGTCTGAATGAGCATGACAAGTTCCCTTCTCAAACTCAATCCACACCCCAAGGTCAACATATGTCTCAAGGAAATTTGAAGGAGGTCAATGCCATTGTGACACTAAGTGGTAAGTCCTTACACATCACATCTCGATAACTAATAAGCCAGAGGATGCTGAAGAGGAACAAAGCAATGATAGTGCTGAGTTGCCCAAGGAAGTTGAGGTAATCAAGAGCCCAGTTAAGGTACCATTTCCTCAGCTTTAAAATCTGGTATGCGAACTTTGGATTCTAGCAATGAAATCTTGGAGAACTTCAAGCAGGTAAAGATCATTCTTTCTCTTTTGCATGTTATTAAACAAATTTCTACTTATATAAAAGTTCTCAAAGATTTGTGTACAATTAAGAGGAAGGACCATGTTAAGAAGACAACAATCCTAACAGAGCAAGTTAGTGCTCTAATTGAGCAACGAATTAGTCCTAAGCACAAGGATCCTGGTTGTCCAACCATTGCATGTAATATTGGGAATCATGAGTTTGGGCAAGCATTGCTAGATTTAGGAGCTAGTGTAAATTTGATGCCTTATTTCATTTATTTGCAGCTTGTTTTGGGTGAAATTAAGCGTACTTCTATTGTACTTCAATTTACTGGCCATTCAGTTAAGAACCGAAGAGGGATAGTTGAGGATGTTTTTATCCAAATTGACAAGTTTTACTACCCTGTTGATTTTTTAGTTTTGGATACTCAGTCGGTTATTGACTCTTACTCTAAGATTCCTCTCATATTAGGTAGACATTTCCTTGCTACGGCTAATGCACTTATAAACTGCAGAAATGGGCTGATGAAACTATCTTTTCAAAACATGATCATGGAGGCTAACATATTCCACATCAGTAATAAGCCCAGGGAGGATGATGAGTGCCACCAAACGTACATGATTGGCATACTCATATACAAGGGAGTTCACACAACTCATGATTTTGATTTCCTGGAATATTTTCTTGTTAATTCTGAGTTTGACACTATGAATGATTTATCTGATGTTGTTGATGTTTGTGCGATTTTTTATGAACCTTAGGATTATGGCCCACATATTTGGCAACCAAAATTTGAGCTATTTAAGAAATGTGAAAGCAGATTCCTTCAAGCATGGATAGTCCCAAATTGGAATTGAAGCCACTGCCCTTATGTCCTAAGCATGCATTTCTCGGCCGATGTGACATTTTTCCTGTTAGTTTTTCTTCGAAATTGAATGCTGATAAGCGTAAGAAATTTCAATTGACCAAGTTGAAGGAATTGAGAAATAATGCTTATGAGAAACTCTAAAATCTATAAGGCTAAAACGAAAGTGTTTAACGATAAAAATATTTTGAGAAAAACGTTTAAGCCTACTGATCGAGTGTTCTTATATGATTCTAGACTCCATAAGCACCCAGGAAAACTTCGGTCTAGGTGGACTGGCCCTTTTATATTGAAGATCCTAAGGATGATCAGATCTTTAAAGTAAATGGTCAACCTTGACCACACCATGCAGGTATGTTTTTCTTTATTTTTTTTGTTTGTTTTGTTTTATTTTTGTTTTGTTTTATTTTCGTTCTTTTCCTTTTTGTTTGCTGCTGTGACGTCCCTAATCCTCGCTTGGGATGGAATGGAGATTTAGAACGTCGGGACATGCAACACTAGGTTACATACCCCCGTTCATGATAGTTAATATGCCAGAATAAGTAAATCATCCCAACTTCATTAGATAATCATCATGTTTGAAATACTAAAGTAGCATAGACTTATATACAAAGTCATATCATTCTCTTAATGCAATCTAAAGTATAAAGGACTTGGGCTATGAATATCAAAATTAAGTCCAGCTACTCACAGTGCATAAAGTCTAATCCTTATAAAGTCTAATCCTTGAGTAATCAAGTTCATGCAACTCTTAATCAAAGCTAAAAAATCCTTAATCACCAATATGCTTAAAACCGATTCATGCTTGATGATCAAAACAAGATAGATTTAGAATCTCTAATGGCATGCTTCTAATAACAAATTTAACCTTCCATAATCATGTTAGGATAATGATAGATCATATCAAATCATGCTTAGGACATGCCACTGCTAAATTTCCAATTAAAAACATTCAATCATTCAAACCTTCCTTTAATTGACCCGGTTTTGCTTAAGCATCATAACCTTCTCAAAACTCAACCAAATTTCGTACCAACACTTGGAAACAAAGCTTGACATGCTAGCTAAGATAAAAAGGAAGAAAACTTACAAATTTTGTGGCCTTCCAAGCACTCTAGACTGCCTTACACAAGAACACTCAAGAACTCACTAGATTTGCACTCTTTTGATCTCTAAGAGGGAAAATGCTCTCAAGGCTCAAGATGATGGTTGGAGCTGTGGTGTGGGTGAAATGAGAAGAGGAGGGAAGTATTTATAGGTGGCCAAGAGGTGAGGGATGTTGGCTTGGGTGCTTGGTGATTGGGTGAAGTGGGAGGTGCTCAAATCTGGAAAATTTCCAGATTTGCTTGCATGAGCTTAAGTCACTTTACAGAATGAAATAGTGCCCTAAACCACCATCATTTCCTCTCCAAAGTGCAAGGGTCTTGTAGATGACTCCAGGCCGTGGGGCATCATTTGGATGTTAGAAGACCCCTCAAACTACCCTTGAAAACAGGTGGATGAAGGTGGTTTTGTGGTCGCAAAAAATCTGTTTGGTTTTGGATCTTTTTGGGCAGAAAAATGAGTCAAAATCCTACATGATGGTCATGGGACTTCTTGGTGATTGGATGGAGAAGGAGGTGGAGTAGGGTGGTGGTGCAAACCATGGTAGGAGGCTGGTTCAAATTCAATCCAAATGGTTCCTTCACAAACTAGACCAAGGTGCACCCAATTTGGTTCTTTGAGTTGGTTGATGCAACCAATTTTGTCCAAGGCTCAAAATGAGTTTGGAAGGGTCTCATAAGGTTTTTAAGGACCATATTACCCTTGAGGATAAACCACAAAAATGTTGGGCCCAAGGGCAAAACAATCCAACCATTACAAAGGGCAATGCACAAAACCGATTGAAGAATGGTTTGGGCTTGTTTTATCATTTTTCTTAATGACATGTGGAATGGTTTAGCTAGGATATTATCATGGTCTAATCATGTTTTAAGGGAGTATTAATTAATAAAATTTGAACTAAAAAGTTTAAGAAGAGATTAAGCATAATTAAGATTCAAAGCATAGCTTAAAGCGCACTAACCTCAAGTACGATGGTTAATGGCCTTAGCCAATTTTAAAAACTTAATTTGGCTACTTTGAGTGTGATTTGGGCTTAAGGAAAGCAATGATATGGCATATTGGGCCTTTGGTCTTTGAATGGTAAAATGAGTCCAAACATGGCTTTGGGTCATATGAGCTTAAAAAGGGCCATGGGTCCAATCTACACCAAAAGCGTTATGCCTTCCTATACTTGGGCCAAGACTAGCATTGATTTTTTAAGGGTTTGGTTCAAGATTTTCTTGGACTAGGCCCATAATTGCACTTGGGTCCTAAAAAGCCTCACCAAAATTACTAATCAGATTGCCTCTCTAATCCTTAGCTCATTAACACTAAGTACCAACATTAATGATAATCCCACTATCAACCTTAATGAAAGTGATTAACCCAAAAATGAAAGCCTAATCTAGAGTACTTAAGGGTTAATCAAGAGTTAATTAAGAGGGGTGTTACATCCTCCCCCCCCCCCCCTTAAATCAAGATTTTGTCCTCGAAATCGGGGTCAAATAAAACATGCAATGGGTAAGGGTTTGAGTGTTGACTCACCAATCGCACTATAGCTCGGGGCTCGATGGGGATCTCCCATTGCTATCCTCGGACACCTCGTCCTGGGTGTGGTAGTAGTATTCATCCTCCTTTGAATCATAAAAGGCGTTAACCCTCTCTTGGTGTTGTCTCCACTGCCTAAACTCCTCGTCCTGAAGCCAGGGGTCTCCCTCCTCTCGAAAGCGAGTGCGACTTGGAGAAGAGTCAGATATATCTAATGTGTCAAGGGGATAGGGTCAGGAATGAGTGACTCCTACTCGTACTATCGCTACTCTGCTGCCCTACTTGACTCTGGCTGGTCTAAACCTATTGAGAGAGCCAATCTCATACGTCGTCTGAGCCATCTAGCCCTAGTCTCTCCCATCCAACAAATGGGTCATAAGGCTAACGCTCCTCGTGTAGCCGTGCTCTCCTCAGATGGATGCATCCTCTCCTATCATATTCGAGGATATGAGTCCTGTGATACTCTAACCTCTCCTATTGAGCCCA
Organism: Juglans microcarpa x Juglans regia; assembly: GCF_004785595.1. NCBI lineage: Eukaryota > Viridiplantae > Streptophyta > Magnoliopsida > Fagales > Juglandaceae > Juglans > Juglans microcarpa x Juglans regia. Next base: position 16,120,327 of record NC_054601.1, on the reverse strand, counting down.
GAATGTGTCAGCCATGCGGTCTAAGCATCTTTGTCTTTGCTCCGCTCTTAGCCTCCGAAGTCGGCTGCAAGTCATGTACATCTGACAGGTGGTCCTGTCGTCATCGGCCAAGTCCAAAATGAAAATGGCATGAAAGAATGTGGATCATATAGGTGAAATGCCAGAGGATGCCATGCATGAATGCAAATGCCATGATGGGATGCTAAACAAGTCACATGCCAAACAAATAAGGGTATTTGCTTCTCATGTCAGCTTCTTTTTCCCATGTGGCCTCTTCAACATCATGATTTTGCCACAAAACCTTAACCTAAGGGGATTTTACGATTTCTTAGTTCCTTATCCTTCCAATCAATGATATGAATTGGAACTTCCTCATAGGTTAGGTTGGGCTGAAGTGAAATATCCCTCGTATCAACAACAGTTGGAATTTGCTTTTCAAAACTCTTCTTGAGAGAAGATACATGGAAAACATTATGGATTCCTTACAATTCAGTGGAAAGATCCAACCTGTAAACGACTGCTCCTACTTTCTCCAGAATCTCATATGGTCCCACGTATCTTGGACTTAACTTCCCTTTCTTTCCAAACTGAAAGACTCCTTTCATGGGCGATACTTTAAGATAGACCCAATCACCAACCTCAAACTCGAGGGTCCTTCTTCGACCATCAGCATAGCTCTTTTGCCTATCCTGGGTAGCCTTCATCTTTTCGCTTATTTGGCAGATCTGATCCTTCATCTCTTGAAGAGTCTCCGTACCATAGATCATTCCTTCTAGTATAAGAGAGATCTACACTTCCTTCCAAATAAAGATTCGTAGGATGCCATTTGGATGGTGGCTTGGAAGCCGTTATTGTAGGCAAACTCTGTTAATGGCAAGAGCTTCTCCCATTCATCCTTCTCTTGCAAAACACAAGCTCTTTGTGCCTAGAGCGTCTTGAAGGCTTTACCAAAAATGAGAAGTGAAACATGTATCCCTATCAGATACAATCGTCCTTGGGATTCCATGTAATCGCACTATTTCAGCACAAACAGCCTAGTCAACTTCTCCATGGGGTCGGTTTTCTTAACTGCCAAAAAGTGGGCACTTTTCATCAAACGATCGACCACGACCCAAATAGAGTTGTTTCCCTTTGAGCTCCTTGGTAATCCAATTACAAAATCCATGGATATGTCCTCCCATTTCCATTCTGGGATTGGAAGTGGTTGTAAATCTATAGCGGGCCTCTGATGCTCTGCCTTGACCGTACTACAAATCGAGCATCTAGTAACATAATCCGCTACGTCCCTTTTTAATCCTTTGCACCAAAAGTGTTGCTTCAAATCTTGATACATTTTGGTGTTCCCTGGGTGGGCTATGTATGGAGTCTGATGTGCTTCCCTTAGTATCTTATCCTTGATTTCTTGATCAGCTGGGATAACTTTCCGGTCTTTATAGTATAGCAACCCATCATGTTTTAGGGTGAAACTTTTGGGTCCTTCCTTTTTCTCTATCTTCCATCGAATTTCTACCCATTTGGGATCCTCCTTCTGACTCTTCTTCACTTCTTCCCATTCCGTTGGTACAATTTCTTGTATTGCGGTTAGGGATACTTCGGCAGGAGGATCCTTGATCAACAACCTTCTCATACTATGCTGAAGGGACTCTACTTCCGAGGCAAGACCTGTGGAATTATCCCTTCGCGTCTTTTGACTTAGCTCATCCGCCACTATATTAGCCTTGCCAGGGTGATACTTAATCTCACACTGGTAGTTGCTAAGAGTTTCTAACCACCTTCTCTACCTCATATTCAAATTTTGTTGACTAAACAAGTATTTGAGGCTCTGGTGATTGGTGTAGATTTCACACTTTGCTCCATATAAATAATGCCTCCATATCTTTAAGGTGAAAACTACGGCGACTAACTCCAAGTCATGGGTGGGGTAGTTCTGCTCATGGTTCTTCAGTTGTCGTGAAGCATAGGCGACAACTCGTTCCTCTTGCATAAGCACACACACAACCAAGTCCTGATTTGGATACATCACTAAATACTACATAGGGTTTATGAGGTTCAGGTAGGGCTAGTACCGGTGCAGTTGTGAGCCTTTCCTTGTGTTCCACGAAACTCTGCTCACACTTCTTTGTCTAGACATACCTACTAGCATTCTTCTTAGTTAGGGGGAGTGAGGGGTCCTGACAACTTAGAGAATCCCTCAACGAATCACCGATAGTAACTAGCTAATCCAAGAAAACTATGAATTTCGTGCACATTCGTCAGTTGCTTCAAGCTTACTACAACTTCAATTTTGCTGGGATCATTGATACTCCTTGACTTGAAATCACATGCCTTAAAAATTTTACCTCCTTAAGCCAAAACTCGCACTTACTGAATTTGGCATACAAATGGTTTTCCTCCAGCTTTTCCAATGCAAAACAGAGATGCTGCTTGTGATCTTCTTTGCTTCTCGAATAAATCAATATATCATCGATGAATACAGCAACAAAGCTATCCAGATAGGGTCTGAATACTCTGTTCATCATATCCATGAAGGCGGCCGGGGCATTGGTTTGACCAAAGGACATTACTAAGAATTCGTAATGTCCGTATCTGGTTTGAAACGCCGTCTTAGGGATATCCTTCTCCCTAATCTTGAGCTGATGATAACCAGACCTTAAGTATATCTTAGAGAACGCCGATGCTCCTTGCAATTGATCTTGTAGGTCATTGATACGTGGTAACGGGTACTTGTTCTTCACTGTTACTTTGTTCAATTCCCTATAGTCAATGCACATCCTCAACGATCCATCCTTCTTCTTAACAAATAGAACTGGCACTCCCCAAAGTGATGAACTAGGTCGAATGAAGCCCTTCTCTAGTAGCTCTTCTATTTGCTCTTTTAGCTCCTTCAGTTCTAGAGGGGCTATAAAGTAGGGGGTTTTATGGACTGGGGTCGCTATGGATTCTAGTTCTATGGTGAACTCGATTTCTCTATTGAGGGTAGTCTGGGTAGATCGTCAGTGAAAACCTCAGGGTGTTCCTCAACTATCGTATTTCCTTATCATCACTATAACTCTCCGTTATGAGGGCTAAGTAGGTTTCGGCATCATTAGCGATGCACTTCCTTGCTTGCAAAGCTGAAATTAGAGAGGGGGTAGCTTTCACCATCCCTCCTGTATGACGAATATGTCTACCCTTAGGCGAATCGAAGATTATCTCCTTATTTCTACAATCTATCCTAGCGTAATGTTTGGACAGCTAGTCCATCCCTTGTACAACGTCAAATCCTAGTTGATTGAATACGATCAATGTAACAGCTCACTAGAAATTCATTGGTGGAATTTCTATTGACTTTAGGAATCTCGTGAAAATCCCATAAGTTTTTACAAATCGACCAATCGTGCAGGTTTTAGTCTGTCAACATAGTTAGTGTTATCACTCACTATGATGCTAGAAAAATGAGTTTAATTATTTGAGGTAGTTATAAGTGTCAGAATATGTTTTGGTCCACGCCATTAGACTCAGGTGATTATTTAGGATTTTATGGTTCAATAACCCATTTTCATAATTTCGGCCGAAATGGCTATTCAAAATTGTGAAATTACTTTTAGGGGAACTTCGGGGTAGAATTTCGGTAAATGATTTTTACTATATGTTAATATGAATATTTAGGATTTTTCAATACTAAGTTTATTATGCATTTCTTCGGAGTGAATAGTAAACTCGATAAGCTCACTCAGTGCAGTGTTTTCAAAATCACAGTGTAGAATGTCCAAATTAGGTTAGAGAAGTTTTATTTCGACACTTGGCAAGATCTTAGCTACACATAGTGAATAGTATTTGACACTTGGCACCATGAGGAACCATTAGATAGATTTGTGAAGGAAGTCAAGGTGTGAGATCATGCCACCTAAGCAAAACTTTATTTCATCTGATCAACCAAATTATGCCAGACCAAAGAGGGTTTCAACCCTAGCAAAATCCTAAATGGTTAGAATCCAATTGAAACCCCAAAAGCTTGATTGAAATCAAAACCCTAAATGGTTTCCCCAAACCCAAAAATTGGTCTCCAAACCCTTTTTAATCCGATTTCTAGCATTGTGTTTAATCACTTGATTAAATCACTTCCACATGCTATTAGTTAATCAAATCATTGTTATAACATCATTATCCAACCTTTTAAACCTTGGAAATTTGATTGGGCCAAAAAATTTGGTTTTGGGCTTGATAGCATCTCAAACCCTAACCAAATCACCTTTAAAACCCAATTTGAAGCCCACTTGGTTGGAGCCCACCAAGGCCCATGAATTTGGCCACCTTGGCAAAGCTTCTTGAAGAAGTTTCCTCCCCCACATGGTAGACGATCCACTGCCATTGGCTGCAACCCATTAGTGCCTTGTTGTGAAGAGAAGCCCACTCCATCAACCTCCATCTCCCACGGCTGCTGCAGGCAGTCCTTTGCCCTCATTACTCTCTACTTTATGTCACATAGCCAACTCCAATCAAGGGTCTCTCAATCCCATAACTTCTCCCTCTAGGAGTCTAAAGTCGTGCAAGACACCCTTCTCTTAATTTTATCACTTCTTTCTCTCGTTCTTAGAGAGAAACCCAAAAGAGCTCTCTCAGGCAGATTTCTGGGTCTTTTACGTGGCTATTTATAACCCTTTGTGTGTATTTTCTCACGATTACTCCTTCATAAAAGTTGTTATATTTGAGCCTAGTTTCCGTAGATATCTTATTTTTCTCATTTCATACTCATTTGGTTGGCCAAAAGTATTTTTAACCATGGAAATGTCATTCTGGGCGTGAAACTGGAGAGTATGATATGTTTTGGAATTTTTGACCAAGCTACTGGAATATCTTGGTCTGGAACTTTTATGCAGTATTTTTAGCATGTGTTTATGAATGGTCATTGAGATTTTGTTGCATGGATAAAGCTGTTGATGATAGATTTCCTTAGATTTAGAAACTTGCAAACAGGAAGTGGAAAAACAGCTTTTGTTTTGTGAAAGTTGGAATATTTCGAGGTCTGATCTTACTCCAAAAGCTTTGATATTTTCATATGATGCTCCTAAGCCTCTTATATACATGTTAGGATGTTATTTTGAAGATAGTTAGTATTAGTTTTAAAGATATGATTTTTCTATGCAAGAGGATTTCGGTTAGGCCTAAGATTTGATGTTTTTGGGTTAGATCCATGTTTTATTGAGTTTTAGCCATATGATTTTAATTTTGATGGTTGGATCTTATTTAGGACACATTTTTAAACCATGAGATGTTTTATTTTGAAGATCACATGTGGTTAAGCCATGGATCAAGAGATTGATCAAAGTTAGTGGAGAGGAAAGTTTCTGTTTTGGACTAAGTTTAAAACCAAAAAAATTAAGTGTTGTTTTGTGATTTTTGGTGGCTTTTGTTTGATGATTTAAAGCATGGTTGATCTTAGGATGATGTTATGAATGTGTTAGAAGTAAGATTTGTTTTTTGGAATTCTTGGAGATGTTTTTATTAAGGCCAAAACTTGCGATTTAAGGGTTTACTTTTTGTTAAAAAGTTTGGATCTTTTTACACTTAGGATAGGAAGATCTTTGTTACAAAATTTTGGTTTAATCATGGGTTTTGAAGATGGATGAAATCGCAACCAAAATTAGGAGAAATGGCCTATGAATGTTTCGATCATTGTGAGTTTTCCATAGTTGTGAATGGTTTTAAATTTTTCTGAGTTGATATTTGAGTCTAGGATAAAATTTACATGAAAATTTTGGTAATTTTTGGAGTTAGGATGTGAAATATTTAAGTTAGGGGTAAAATGGTCATTTTTTCACATGTAGAGGATAAAATGATAATTTTACTCTAAGTTGTCTCTTTTCACATTTCTAAATTGTTAGTAATTAAAGTTCTAACTTTTAGAATACCCTCTTACAGTTTCTCGTGTTTCACACTTTAATCTCGTAGAACGCAACGATCGAGGTAAGTTAGCTCTTAATTTACTATCAGCTTACTATGTATGTGTGATGAGTAAGGGAACTACAATTTATGTTCGTATGTTGTTATATATGTCATGTCATCACATGTTTATCTATTACACGAATTATTCTGTCACGAAAATCTTATATGTTATATAATATATTCTGTCACATGTTATTATCTGTTGCAAGTATGTCACATTACTTATGCCATTTGTTACATGTATATCATGTCATGTAATATTGACTATCACATGTTATGCCATGTTACGAAATATTGAGTGTTACATGTTATGCCATGTCACGAAATATTGTCTGTTACATGTATGCGATGTTATCAAATCTTGTCTTTTACATTTATGTCATGTCTATCATCTTACGTTCAAGTCACGTTAAGCTACATCAGGACTTTTGTCGTTTATATCACGTTCATGTCACGTCACATTACAAAATGTCATGTATGCCAGTTAAGTTCTTCATGTCAATCGCGACCCTAAGCGCTAGGATGGGGTAATATCCCAGTGGAACTCCTTCGTTCACGCTAGAGTATCTAAATAGGTGTGAAATTTTCTGGGTTGACGAAGTATAGTCAACAGGTTGCGAATAGGGCCAAACTAGCTGGTCACCGTAGTGTGCCAGACACTAACGCTGATGGAGCCACACATTATGTTACGTGTGTCCACAACAAGTGTGGCACAAACAATTCATGGGGCCACAACAACTGTGGAGTATGTGTTAACGCACTTACAGCTGGTATAGACACCTGTGTTGTGATGCGGTAATCGGTAGGGACACACGGCTCAAGGAGACCCGTGTAGCACCCGTATGGTCATTTTTATTAATTAAGTCTATTGAATAAGATTCCACGTTCATGTATTTCACATTCAAGTCAAGTTTCACGTTATGCTATGTTCAAGTTTACGCTCATGTCAAGTTTCAAGTTCATGTTTATGTCATGTTATGTTCATGTTCATGTTATGTTCAAGTTCACGTCCATGTTATGTCATGTTCATGTTCACATTATGTTTCAAGTTCAAGTTCACATTTATGTAATGTTGTGCTCAAGTTCATGTTATGTTCAAGTTCATGTTTAAATTATGTATGCTCACGTTCATGCTATGTTTCAGGTCCATGTTATATTTCAAGTTCACGTTCATGCTATGTTGCTAGTCCATGTTATGTTTTAAGTTCACATACATGCCATGTCACGTCAAGCTAAGTTTCAGTTTCAGTTCAAGTTATGTCATTTATGCCATGCTATATGTCAAGTTATGTTATGCTTACTTATGACTTTGATTATGCATTCATGCTTTTACTGCCATGCATGCATCATTAACCTGTGTGGAAGTTAATAGGTGAGATTTGTAATCAAATCTCACTGTGGTAGTCCCAACTACCATTCCCCCCGAATGGTAGGAGTTGTGTCAGGATCGGAGTAGGGAGCAAGCATTGGCAATCTGAAGGAGGTTGACTAGACATCGTAGACGCAACACGGAGCTTGCAGCCTCCATAGTTAGGTCTTTCGATCGTATGCTAGCATCGTTAGTCGAGTTACTCAATGAAGTAGCCCAATAGTGTATTTTGGCAATGTAATTCTGGAGCCAGGTCTCCGTTGTTTTGAGATTACAGTCTTTTGAGACCCGTGCTATAATCGTGGATGTTTTAAGTATGCATGATTTATGTTTTAACTACTAAATTTGGTGCATAGTATTGTTCAAAAGAAAAAAATTATCCGCTGCGAATATTACATAATACTAGATGTATGTTAGGAATATTGCATCTTATATGTCACGAACTGGGGCAGGTAACCTTGTGTTGCATGTCCCGACGCTTCGGATGTCCGTCCGATCCCAAGTGGAATCTAGGGGTGTCACAAGGTGGTATCAAAGCAATATGTCTCTAGGTTTAAATCCACATGTCCTTAGGAAATGCACCAAATATTAGGCTTAAAATTTTAGTCTTCACTAGGCTTGAATTTTTAAAATATGAGAGATAGTAGGTGGTTGTAATACGTGTACTCATGTGTTTCTGGAAGTGACACATAACTCACAGTAGGATACCTCGAACCCTGGGGGAGCCACAAATCAGGAGAATCAGAATCCTTAGATGGATGGAGGAATAGCTGAAGCTGTACGTCTGCTGGCTGCATGCTTAGACAACAACAATAGCAGCAAGCGCACGTACCCAGACATGAAGTTAGGGGTTGTACGTATGAGAAGTTCTTGATCCACCGCTAACTGAATTTTTCTGGTAATGACGGGCCACTAAGAGCCAAGAAATGGATTATGGATCTAGAAAGGGCCTACGAGATCTACGGATGTACTAAGGACCAAAGGCTCTATATGTTGGATACCTATTCCATGGAGAAGCTGGAATATGGTGGGATACGCGAAGGTAGCTTCTAGTCAAGGAACTAGAAAGTTTGGCTACATTGTCATGGGAGAAATTTAAGGAAGAGTTCGACAACAGATTCTTCCCAGATTCTGTCAAACAGCTGAAGGCGCACGAGTTTGAGACATTAACTCAAGGTAGTTTGACTGTAGAACAGTATGCAGCTAAGTTTATGGCTTTAGGAAGGTGATGGCAACCAAAGTGGGCCTACACTTAAAGATCCTTTGCAAGTTCCAGATAAGCCAATTTCAAGATCAAGAGCTAAGAAAATCAAGAAAGCAATGCAAGGATTCGTGCAATCCACTTGGGACGAGTCTAGCAACAGCCGAATATTCAATATGGGATTGAGAGAAGGAGATCCAGTGATCATGCACGTGATACAAGCTATGGAATAGTGCAACATAAATTAGGGCCTATTATTATGATTATGTGATTGAAGGCCATGGACTTGTTAATTTCATTAAAGGGGCTTATTTTATTAGTTATAGGAATTAGTCTAAAATCATTGGGTTTGAGGATGCTTGGCCCACATATGTCTTATTTCTTATGAACTAGAGTTTTTTGGGAAGGCCTTGTATTTTGGCCAATGGCTTATTTGGAAAGTTATTATTTTATTGAACTAGGGTTAGGGTTTTACTGTAGTGAGTACTATAGCCGCATTACTGTAGCCGTGGCACTGTTAATCCAGGGGCATTTTTGGAAGATGGGGATTTATTTTGGCTGGGGTTTGCTAGGTTTTGCTTTAAATACTCTTTGTTGCCTCATGTTAAGAAGTTTATGAAATTTAATGAATTTATTCATTGTGAGTTGAGTTTTACTCCTCTTGTTCTTAATTGAACTTTTGAACTTATCAAAGGTAAATCACAACCTTTGTGGCGTTCCTCCTTTGTAATCTTGGTTCTTGTGACAGGTTTTTCAACGGGTCTAGATTTTAATATAATCTAGGTTATTGAAACGAGTTCTCGGGTCTAGATATTCTATCTCATTGACTTGATTTTGGCTTTTTTGGGGAGTTTTCAAATTGACTGTGGGTTCAAAGGATTCCATTCCCGCGGGTTCATATCATTTGGTATTCAGAGAAAGGTTTCCAATTAGGTCTGATTCTATCTTTTAATTTCTTGCATCCTTAAATTTAATTCTAGGGCTACATTGTTATAGAGTTGCCAAAAAAAAAAAAAATTGCAGAAACAAAAATTAGGCTGCCAAAATTCTTAGGTTTTTCTAGTTTGGCTGAAATTTGCATCTCCTAGGGTATCAAAATTCTAGTGTTTCTTACATCTCTAAGGTTGTCCATTGCTTCACTTCAAGTGTCGTTCCGTTGATTCTCTTCTATTTCATTGTCAATTCTTATGTGCTTGAATTCAATTGCTTCATTTTCACAATTGAGTGTTGCTATTTGTGATTGAATTAGATAAAAGAAATGAAATGAAAAGAAATGAAAAGAAAAGAAAGGGAAAGAAAATTCGAAAAAAAAAAAAGAAGAAGAAGAAAAGAAAAGGTAGCATATTCAAAGGTTGCTACATTGTTACAACAAAAGAAAGAAAAATATTTGTTGATTGAGTTTTATCATCAAATGGGCTGAATACATCTTTGTAGTTGGTATCTTATTTTATAATCACTCTTTCCCTCATATAAATTCCTTTGAGTCAGGTGTCATTTTGTTCCTAACGTGTTTCTTGGATCTATATTATTGGTTGGAATAATACAAGGTTGTGTTGTCTTGATTTAGTTCAACTAGTTCTTAAAGAACTTGAGCGGGAAAACTATTGAGTTAAAAGATAAGAGAGTGTGAGACTATTATCAAGAAAAAGCCAATCAAGAGTGAAATACGAGTGGAGTGCCATTATTTGAGTGTAAACACGTAAGAGAGTGTGTGAGGTTTTCCACTAACATTTTTTTGTGTAACACTTAACAATGTCTCACCGGAGTGGCTATTCACCAAAGGGGATGGTAGATAACTCATTCTTTGTGTTGCAATTCTTGCAACAATAGTTTGAGCAGTTGAACTTGGTATTGGGTGAAGTGAGAGATATGATAGATCTTCAAGAAGTGGTAATTAGAAATCTACATGGCAGGAGAGATGGGAGGAGTGAGCTTTGTATTGAACATAAGTGTAAGAATGAAGAGTATGATGAGTCTCTTGTTGCTAGGCGTGCACTCAGTACACAAATTAAGATGGATGATACAGAGCAGCAGAGTGAGAACATTTTTCATAGTAGATGCCACATCAACAATAAGGTATATAGTATGATTATTGATTTGAGGAGTTGTATTAATTTGGATAGCATTACTTTAGTTGAGAAATTGAATTTACCTACCTTGAAACACCCTAGACCATACATGTTGTAGTGGTTGAGTGATTATGGAGAGGTTAGGGTCAATAAGGAAGTGCTAGTTTCTTTTTCAATTGGGAAATAGCAGGATATGGCCCTTTGTGATATAGTGCCTATGCATGCTGGTCATATTTTATTGGGGAAGCCATGGCAGTATGATAGGAAGGTGATCCATGATGGGTTAAGGAACATGTATAGTTTTTAAAATGATGGAAAAACAATCAAACTTACTCATTTAACTCCAACACAAGTCCATGGAGACCAATTGAAACTGAAAAGTGAGGTTGCTCAAAAAAGAAAGAGTGAAAATGAGAGTGATCAAAAAAGAAAAAGTGAAAAGGAGATTGAGCTAGATGCAAGAGTGAAAGTGAGATTGAGCTAAAAGGCAAGAGTGAACCTGAGATTGAGAAAAAAGGAAATAGTGGGGTTGAAAAGGAGAGAGAGAAAAATGAGAGAAGAAAGATGAGGATGAGGCTGAGATCTCAAGGAAAAGAAAGAATGAGTTGAAAAATAATTGTGAGGTTGAGAGTTCAAAAAAAGATGAAGAAAAAGAGAGTGACAGAAAAAAAGAGAGTGAAAATAAAAAAGAGAGTGAAAGGAAAAAAGAGAGCGAAAAAGAAAAAGAGAGTTTAAAGAAAGGAAAGAGTGAAGAAAGTGAGAGAAAAATAAAGAGAAAAGTGAGTTTTTATGTTAAGGTGATTCCTAATACTAACGAACTTAACGTATCTGTGCCTAGCATTATTGTCTCTTTGTTGCAAGGATATGAGGTCGTGTTTCCTAGGGGTGTGTTTAATGGATTGCCACCTATTAGGGAGATAGAGCACTACATTGATTTTGTGCCTTGTGCGACAATTCCAACCTGACCTTTCTTTGATGAACATGAGTCCTTGAAGTACTTGAAGGGACAAGGTAAGTTGAATAGAAAACATGCCAAGTGGGAGGAATTCATTGATACTTTTCCTCCTATATTCAAATACACACAAGGTATGTAAAATTTTATAGTTGATGCTTTAGCAAGAAGGTATGTCCTTGTCTTCATTTTAGATGCAAAATTGTTGAGACTTGAATATGATAAGGAAGTGCATGCTAATGTTAATGAATTTGCTAGTGTGTATGGAACATGTGAGAAAGCATCTTTTGGTAAGTTCCATAAACTAGATTGGTACTTTTTTAGAAAGAATAGATTTTGTATGCCTACTTGTTTTATACAAAAGTTGCTTGTGTGTGATGGACATGGTGGTTTGTTGGGTGACCTTGGTGTAAGGAAGACTTTTGTTGTATTGCATGAACGTTTGTGGGAATATCATTTGCCATTCGATGATGTGTTGCATGAACGTTTCTAGAAGTATCATTTATCATTTATTGATGTGTTGCATGAACGTTTGTGGGAGTATCATTTGCCATTCATTGACTTGTTGCGTGAACGTTTGTGGAAGTATCATTTGTCATTGATTAACGTGTTGCATGAACGTTTGTGGGAGTATTACTTGCCATTCATTAAGTTTGCATATAACTGGAGTGATCATTTTGGGGTAACGAAAGCTTTAGGTGTGTTTCACGTACATTTGTGGAAGTATCATTTTCCATTCATTGAACAGTTACATGGATGTTTGCGGGAGTATCATTTTCCTTTATTAGAGTGTGCATATAATAAAATCTTGCATACTACTATTTCTTATTCTCTGTTTGACATTGTTTATGGTTTTAACCCACTTACTCTTTTAGATTTGAAGGTTTTGCGTGTTGATGACAGGAATAGCTTGAATGAACCTTTTCAAATACTAGACAAAATTAAAGAAAATGCATATAAAGTGGATCTTCCAGGTAAGTATCATGTTTCTACTATTTCCAATGTTACTAACATTTTTCCCTTTGATTCAGGTGGAGATTCGAGGTCGAATCCTTTTGAGGAGAGGGGGAATGATGGGAACCAAAGTGGGCCTACACTTAAAGATCCTTTGCAAGTTCTAGATAAGCCAATTTCAAGATCAAGAGCTAAGAAAATCAGGGAAGCAATGCAAGGATTGGTGCAATCCACTTGGGACGAGTCTAGCAAGAGCCGAATATTCAATATGGGCTTGAGAGAAAGAGGTCCAGTGATCATGCACGTGATACAAGCTATGGAACAGTGCAACATAAATTAGGGCCTATTATTATGATTATGTGATTGAAGGCCATGGACTTGTTTATTTCATTAAAGGGGCTTATTTTATTAGTTATAGGAATTAGTCTAAAATAATTGGGTTTGAGGATGCTTGGCTCACATATGTCTTATTTCTTATGAACTATGGTTTTTTGGGAAGGCCTTGTATTTAGGCCAAGGGCTTATTTGAAAAGTTATTATTTTATTGAACTAGGGTTAGGGTTTTACTGTAGTAAGTACTGCAGCCGCATTACTGTAGCCGTGGCACTATTCATCTAGGGGCATTTTTGGAAGATGGGAATTTATTTTGGCTAGGGTTTGCTAGGTTTTGCTTTAAATACTCTTTGTTGCCTCATGTTAAGAAGTTTATGAAATTTGATGAATTTATTCATTGTGAGTTGAGTTTTACTTCTCTTGTTCTTAATTGAACTTTTGAACTTATCAAAGGTAAATCACAACCTTTGTGGCATTCCTCCTTGTAATCTAGGTTCTTGAGACAGGTTTTTCAGCGGATCTAGATTTTAATATAATCTAGGTTCTTGAAACGAGTTCTCATCGGGTCTAGATTTTTCATCCATTGACTTGATTTTGGTTTTCTTGGGGAGTTTTCATATCGATTGTGGGTTCAAGGGATATCATTCCCGCAGGTTTGTATCAGAAGGTTTGCACCACACTTGATTTCTACTCAAAGGATGCAGGTGCAGAAGTTTCAAGCAGGATTTCAGCCATGGATCCGTAGCCAAGTAGCTTGCCTAAGAACAAAGAATTACCAAGAGTTGGTAAACGTGGCCTCGATAACAGAGGCTGAGCAGAGAGATCTGGTGATCCAAATCAATATTGGATGAAAAAGAACTTCATTGTACGCTATTGAAGAAAGTTCGGAAAGGAAGAAGATGTTTACTGGATCAGATAAAGGAAACTGCATTGAGACTGGGAGCTCAATCCCGATCACATTTCCACCATGTGGAGAGTGCGGTAAACACGATGGAGAGAAGTGCAGAATCGTGTTGAGAACTTGTTTCAGGTGTGGCCAACTGAGTCATATGATCAAAGACTGCCCCCAGTGTTGCTTTGAGGAATGAAAGAAAGAGGGCTTCTCTCAATAGCGGCTACAAACCAAAGCCGATGCAGCACATGCCCATGAGAGTGTATGTTGTCACTCAGGGAGATGTAGATGCTGACGCCCCAGGAGCTGAAGAAGCTGGCACCGTCACTGGTGTTTTTCTAAGACCTAGGTATTGTTAAGCTTATGTAAGGTTGATTTGATTTCAATTGATTGTATTGTGGCATTATTGCTCTTTTGGAGAATGTCAAGTCATTGAAGTTTGTAACTTGTACGCTATTCATTCAAGTGAGTCCCTGTTTTTTTTTTTGAGATTATGGTATTACACGAGAGTTTAGTTCGGAAGCCGAATTTATTACCTAGGTGGTAAGAGTAACAATTCTCATTAAGAGTATTATTGTTCATATCAATGTAGATATGGAATACCCTTTAGCAGTTGGTGGAAGGATATTGAAGGTTGATAAATTAGTATTCTGCATATTTGGAGTTGTTTTATTTTTGAGGATTCAAACGAATTTGTGTTCGGAAGAGTAAAGTGTTTGGGAGAGGCTTTGGCTGTAGTAGGATTCGCTTATGATGGCAGTTTTATTCAGCTGCCATTAAGTGTGCTTGGAAAAGCATTGTGTTTGTGGAAAACGTAGATCACCATTATATTGGAGACTTTTACAGGGTAGTAAATCTTGGTCTTAAGGATTTACGTGAGTAGTAGGAACAGATTCTTTTTATTAGAGTAAGGATAAGAGGCAGCTTATGATAAATAGAAGAGCTATACCAATCATAAGAGAGAAAGTCTTGAGTTGAGGTTAATAGCCAATCGTATATCATGGTACCACCAAGGAGGAGAAACGATTCGTTGTGATTATGAAGGAGTAAGCTAGTCCTAGGCAGATATAATTCCTTGAGGAAATAGAGAAAGTGAATTCAGTTGTGTATGGATTAAATTCTTCCAAATTGAACTGCGTGGATACTTGAAGTTTTAGATTTAGAGAATATGCTGGTATGACTTGACCTACTCTGTGGAATGATTTCAGTACAAATTGATATGATTTGAGAGAGAGAGAGTTAAGAATGGTATGTATATATATATATATACACGCTGTGGATAATTCTTTTAATAGTAAGGAGAAGAGTGATTTCACTTAAGCAAGGATTCAGTATCCTAGAAAGTCAGCCTAGAAGTCATTAAGTTTAGGCAATAACCTTTGGGAGTGTTATACCCTTATGTAATAGTGGTGGTTATTTTGTGTAACCATGTGATGGTTAAAGGTAAGAATAGTGTTGACTACGAGTGGAAGGCGTTACCTCAAGAAGAACGTTACCTGCCCTATTAGCGTGATGAGGCATCCGGTGATGGATAGTAGGTTGGTAAGCAATTTCTTCTTTTGAACGTGTCTTATGTTTGTAATTGCATCAATTTCAAGGACAAAATCACTTTTTTAGGAGGAGAGGATGTAACATCCCACTAGAAATTCACTGGTGGAATTTCTATTGAATTTAGGAACCTCACGAAAACTCCATAAGTCTTTCCAAATCGACTAATCGCGCAGGTTTTAGTCTGTCAACATAGTCAGTGTTATCACTTACTATGATGCTAGAATTATGAGTTTAATTATTTGAGGTAGTTAGAAGTGTCAGAATGTGTTTTGGTCTACGCCATTAGACTCAGGTGATTATTTAGGATTTTATGGCGCAATAACACATTTTCATAATTTCAGACGAAATAGCTGTTTGAAATTGTGAAATTATTTTTAGGGGCACTTCAAGGTTGAATTTCGGTAAACGATTTTCACTACAGGTTAATATGAACATTTAGGATTTTTCAGTACTAAGTTAATTATGCATTTCTTTGGAGTGAATAGTAACTTCGATAAGCGCATCCAGTGCAGTGTTTTCAAAATCACAGTATGGAATGTCCAATTTAGGTTAGAGAAGTTTTATTTTGACAATTGGCAAGATCCTAGCCACACATAGTGAATAGTATTAGATACTTGGCACCATGAGGAACCATTAGATAGATTTGTGAAGGAAGTCAAGGTGTGAGATCATGCCACCTATGTAAAACTTTGTTTCATCTGATCAACCAAATTGTGCCAGACCAAAGAGGGTTTCAATCCTAACAAAACCCTAAATGGTTCGAATCCAATTGAAACCCCAAAAGCTTGATTGAAACCAAAACCCTAAACTGTTTCCCCAAACCCTAAAATTGGCCTCCAAAAACCTTTTTAATCCGATTTCTAGCATTGTGTTTAATCACTTGATTAAATCATTTCCACATGCTATTAATTATTCAAATCCCTGTTTTGACATCAGTATCCAACATTTTAAACCTTGAAAATTTGATTGGGCCAAAAAAATTGGTTTTGGGCTTGATAGCATCTCAAACCCTAACCAAACCACCTTTAAACCCCAATTTGAAGCCCACTTGGTTGGGGCCCACCAAGGCCCACGAATTTGGCCACCTTGGCAAAGTTTCTTGAAGAAGTTTCCTCCCCCACATGGCAGACCATCCACTGCCATTGGCTGCAACCCATTAGTGCCTTGAAGTGAAGAGAAGTCCACTCCATCAACCTCCACTTCTCACAGCTACTGCAGGCAGTCCTTTGCCCTCATTACTCTCCACTTTATGTCACATGGACAACTCCAATCAAGGGTCTTTCAAGCCATAACTTCCCGTCTAGGAGTCTAAAGTTGTGCAAGACAAACTTCTCTCCATTTTATCACTTCTTCCCCCCCGTTCTTAGAGAGAAACCCAAAAGAGCTCTCTCGGGCAGATTTATGGGTCTTTTTTCGTGGCTATTTTCGACCCTTTGCAAGTATTTTCTTACGATTACTCCTTCATAAAAGTTGTTCATCTTTGAGTCTAGTTTCCACAAATATCTTATTTTTCTCATTCCATGCTAATTGGTTAGCAAAAAGTATTTTTAACCATGGAAATGTCATTCTGAGTGTGAAACTGGAGAGTATGATATGTTTTGGAATTTTTGACCAAGCTACTGGACATATCTTGTAACCCCGCTCCTTTCTTCTTACGTAAGCTTATCTCTTTCTTACATAAGGCTCATTCTTTCTGACGTAAGCAAATTCTGATGACCGAATTATGCAACAGTTTGCCATTCTTTCTGGCGACTGCGAGCATCGTCATGTGTGCCGAACCATGACGACGTGACTTTGGAGATATTAGGTGACTTCTAAGGTACGCCCAATGTTTTAAATGTACTGGAAATATTTATATGATGTATTTCCAGTATCGTTAAGTTAAACTTGTTTTTAAATGAGACAATTATAATATTTTCAAGAGCTCCAAAATATTATAATTGTCGGAGATCATTTTAATATTAATTATTAAAATGATTCCCGTTATTTAAAATATTATGGGATTTAAATTACGTTGAAAGCTTTAATTAAATTAAATGGTTCATCCTTTTAAATATATTAAATAAGACTTCATCATTTTATTAATGATGAAGAAATATTATTTTATAAACTAAAGTTAGTTTAAAATAATATTTACCTTAATTACTCTGAGTGCTTTTAATTAAGTTAAAGTTTACGCATTTTCAAATTAGTATTTTAATATCTCAACGTTAGATCGTTTTGAGTACCCCAAGATGAAAGGACTGGGTTAAATACCCAGACCCTCTCTCTTTCCCCTCACTTTTCCCCAACCCTCTCTCTCTCTGCCCTCTCCTCTTCGGCGTACGCAGCACGCTGCTTCTCCACGCCGAATTGCTCCATGCCTTAGCCCGGTGTCGCCGTGTGCCGCCAGCTCTGACCGCCGGCACTGTCGCACTCCTCTCGCTTCGGTGAGCCTCCCCGTAGCAACCTCTCCCTCTCACGCTCTCTCTTCCTCTATGCTGGAAGCATAAAGCCCGAATAGTCTTGCTGTCCTTAGCGCCGCCGTGCACCGTCCTCCGGCGCCACCCCTGCCGTCAACGGCCTCCCCTCTCACCGGTGAACCCCTCCCATGGAACCCAAGCCTCGGGAAGTCTCCCTTTCCCCTCCGTCGCACGCACGCATGAAACCCATTTATGGGTTTCGCACAGCTTCAAGCTACCGACACCGCTAGCGCCGCCGTGCGCAACTCCCACGGCCACCAGGCACCACCATGGACCTCTCCTCCCCTTCCCCTTCCTCCTCCACGTGAACCATGGCTAGTAGCTTCTCTCTCACCCACGGCCTCCCTCTCCCTCACATGCACTGGTTGCACGCCGTGCACGGCCACCCATGGTGAGTAACCACCGTCATTAGCTTCCTCAGGCCACCACCAAGCCAACCCAACCTCCCACGGCCCCGATCTGTCACTTATGCACTCACACTCTCTCTCACTCTCCCAAGGCCTCTCACCCACTGTGAGCCACCGTGGCGCCACCTCGACGCCACCAAGAGATCCACCGCACCTCCCTTAGCCGAGCCCTAGGTTCAAACCACCACTTTATGTGGTGGGTAATCACTGCGCGTGACTGACTGCCACTGTACACGGCTAGAGCCGCCATGTTATGCCCCTCACCACCATCACAGGGCCTTCACGAGCCCTTCAAAGACCACACTTAGCTATCCAAATGCCCAAACAGTCAACGTACGTGGGTTAGTCGCCACGTACGACCTCTCCAACGTCATCGGCTGTGACAATCAGCGAGTAAAGCATGGGTTATCCTGTCGATGGTATAACTCTCTATCCCTCGTTAATTATGTTAGATATTGATTAGTTGATTAGGTTTTGGACTGTGCTGTTAGTATTAGGGGAATGACTGGGTTGTATTGAGATGTGCTATGTAGTGCATTGTGAAGTGTTGGGCATATCTGTGTAGTGTGGTGATGTGATGTACCGTATATGTGAAGAGTTGGGCATATCTGTGTAGTGTGGTGATGTGATGTGCCGTGTATGTGAAGTGTTGCGCACATCTGTGTAGTGTGGTGAGGTGATGTGTCGTGTATGTAAAGTGTTCGGTGTATGTGTGAAGTGTTGTGGACTGTGCTGTGCAATGTAGTTGTGGAGTTGTCTCGTAATGATGGCGTGGTTGTGCTGTGCAGTGTAGTTGTGGGGCATGTGCTGTATGGATGTCGTGGCATGTGGAGTGGGAACAGTACACGCCAAGTGTACTTTGCGTGTGGCGTAGTGTGGGATAAGGAGAGTATATGTAGAATATACTCTCCTGGCATATGTGGAGTGGGAATAGTACACGCTGAGTGTACTCTGTGTGTGGTGTAGTGTGAGATAAGGAGAGTATATGTAAAATATACCCTCCTGGCGTATTGTGGATTGGGAAGAGTACATGTAAAGTGTACTCTGTATGGCGTGGTGTGTGAATGGAGTACACTATGTGTGGCTAAGATCTTGTCAAGTGTCCAAATAAAAATTCTCTAACCTAATTTAAACATTCTACACTATGATTTTAAAAACACTGCATTGGGTGCGCTTATCTAGATTACTATTCACTTCAAAAAAATATATAGTAAATTTAGTACTAAAAAATCCTAAATATTCATATTAACCTATAGTGAAAATCGTTTACCGAAATTCAACCCCAAAGTACCCTTAAAAATAATTTCACAATTTCGAACAGTCGTTTCGTCCGAAATTATGAAAATGGGTTATTACGTGATAAAATCCTAAATAATCTAGTTAGTCTAATGGTGTAGACCATAACGCATTCTGATACTTCTAACTATCTCAAATAATTAAATTCATATATCATCACAGTGAGTGGTAACACTGACTATGTTGACAGACTAAAACCTGCACGATTGGTCGATTCGTAAAAACTTATGGGGTTTTCACGAGGTTCCCAAAGTCAATAGAAATTCTACCAGTGAATTTCTAGTGGGCTGTTACACTTTTCATAAAATGTTTCTCCCGTCAATGCCTTAATTTCTTAAAAAATGCGATGCATTCATAAATTTATACATTCTTCCTTATCACTTTCATTGGCCGGTACACACTGTTACACCCCGTGTGTTGGGGTTAGCGGTCTTCCTTTAGACCTGGACTCCACCCATGGCCACGGGTTGGGAAACCCTTTTCAGTCAGGAGGCAGGCACTCGGTGCACTACCAGTACTACTTACTCGGCATTGCAATCTGCCAATTCCTTTGGTACCATTTTCATTCATTCATATGGCCGTTACGTATTTTCAAATATTAAACGTTCATTTCATTCATTCCAATCCTTTCTTTTCAGTTCATTCATGGAAAAACATCATTTAAAAGCATGGGTTTAAACATCATCTTTTTCATGGCATCCATAAAGCATCAGTTCATAAGGACATTTTAAAACAATATACTTTCTTCGCGTCGTTTAAAACATCAATTAAAGCATCAAGCATAAGCCTCAACATTTCTTTTCGCGGGAAATACATACAATAGATACTACGTATAGTCATCCATTCACATGCGTACAATTATTACTTTGGGTGCATAAAAAGGGACTGCCAAGAAGGGTCGTACATACGTATATCTTTGAACACTTATACTTAGCACGTTTTCCTAAAACATTTTTAGTGTCGTTTTGTAAGGCATCGTAAGGAAAAAACATTTCATTTTCATTTCGTATCGTTTTGGAAAACTCTAGAACAATATGAACATAATACTTACCTGGACTCCATGCTACTTTAATATCATGTAGTCCATTCATGTGCGTGTCAGATGGCAACCTACATGCATACACATAACCTTAATGTCATTTTTTATCTAGTGCATAAGCAACTAAACTAGAAATAGAGCTTCACTTCACTTGAAACACTCTCCTTCTATCTCGTGCTCTGACATGCCCTTTAATCGATGGTCACTTCCTCTTCCAAACTCAAGGTCTTCTCTCGAGTGCTCATCCACTAAAGTGAACCCATGATTCACCTCAGGATTAAGACACTAAGGCCTTCATCTTACTCCTCCTATTGACCACATTCCGACACATGATTCCAACTGACGGAGTCACACATCCCAATCCTAGACAATACAACCGTCCCTACCTCCATGCACTTTAGCTCACACTAAATCCTCATTCCCATCCATACACACCACACGGCTCTAAGCTCACTCTGAGGCTTAAGCACTGTGCAACCATGCTTAAGATAGATTACCCATTACATATAGTGAATCCGTCCAGCACATGTGTCTCACCAGATTATATATGTACCTTACCCTTTTATCACCTAAGACCAACATATAACACATTTATCACATGCTCATAGGGACAAGCGCCGTACTCCGATACCAACCTTCTCTTAACCCGGCTAGCATGACTCTTCATGCTACCCGTCCCTTTTGACATTTCATCCTAACACGTAACATGACAAGACTCTGTTCACAACTACGCCTTACGTCATGCCATATAGCTCGAGACTACTCCCAATCTACTCTTTCACCTTTTCACATCATCTGACATCCTGCTACGTCATTTCTACACTAACTCCTAACTCATCGTGAATACGGTCCCTCACGTACTCCTGACACATCGTGACATCTCACCACATTCCTGCTACTCCATTCTTACACTAACTCCTCACCCCTCACAAGCACGACTTTTGGCTTAACCATGTCACTTCGTGACATTCCTCCATCATGCTTCCGTTATGCACTCTTACACTTGTTCTGTCACTTCGCACTTACTTCGAGCCAAAAGTCAAATACGGTGACACTCGTCACCTCAGACTATAGGCCACGTCTTAACTACCTCGGGACAATATTCCACAGTTCCCAACACTACTCATCACGCTCTATGCCCATCAACTACACAACCATCCTTATCTCTGCAACACGCCACACGATGTATCGCTGCACCTCATAGAGTACACTCCACTTCTACTCCCTTTACACACCCAACGACACATCACTCCACCACATGGAGTACACTCCACGTGTACTCCCTTCACACATGCTATGCCACATAGAGTACATCCACGTGTACTCTTCCCAATCCACACAACGCCACATCACTATTACAGCGCATACTTCACAACCACACCTCACAGCATACTACACAGCACACTTCCCAACTACGCCCAACACTCACATACACAGCACATCACATCACATCACCACTCTACACAGCGAACTCCACAATACTAACAACACAGCCCACAACCTAATCAACCAGCTAACATAAATAACGAGCGATGGAGGGTTATACCATTGTCAAGGTTGACCCGTGCGTTGATCGGTAACAATCACGGTAGACGATGTTGGAATGGTTGTATGTGGTGGCTAAACTGCATACGGTGGCTATCCACCTTACAAGGTGGTTGTCTACCACGTAGGGTAGCGGTTTGGGCTTAGCGCTAGGCTAGGGGAGCTCAAGGGTGATATAAACCCCCGGGATTGGAATCCTTTGAACCCACAATCAATTTGAAAACTCCCCAAGAAAGCCAAAATCAAGTCAATGGATGGAGAATCTAGACCCAATGAAAACTTGTTTCAAGAACCTATATTATATTAAAATCTAGACCCGTTGAAGAACCCGTCTCAAGAACCCAGATTACAAAGGAGGAATGCCACAAAGGCTGTGATTTACCTTTGATAAGTTCAAAAGTTCAATTAAGAATAAGAGGAGTAAAACTCAACTTACAATGAATAAATTCATCAAATTTCATAAACTTCTTAAAATGAGGCAACAAAGAGTATATAAAGCAAAACCTAATCAAACCCTAGCCAAAATAAATCTCCATCTTCCAAAAATGCTCCTGGATGAACAGTGTCGCAGCTACAGTACTCGCTACAGTAAAACCCTAACCCTAGTTCAATAAAATAATAACTTTCCAAATAAGCCCTCGGCCAAAATACAAGGCCTTCCCAAAAAACTCTAGTTCATAGGAAATAAGACATATGTGGGCCAAGTATCCTCAAATCCAATTATTCTAGACTAATTCCTATAACTAATAAAATAAGCCCCTTTAATGAAATAAACAAGTCCATGGCTTTCAATCACATAATGGTAAAAATAGACCCTAATTTATGTTGCATTGTTCCATAGCTTGTATCACGTGCATGATCACTAGATCTCCTTCTCTCAAGCCCATATTGAATATTCGGCTCTTGCTAGACTCGTCCCAAGTGGATTGCATCAATCATTGCATTGCTTCTTTGATCTTCTTAGTTCTTGATCTTGAAATTGGTTTATCTGGAACTTGCAAACAATCTTTAACTCTAAGCCCACTTTGGTTCCCATCAAAGGGTGGCTGAGCGACGTCTCATTGATATGAACTCGCGGGAATGGAATCCCTTGAACCCACAATCAATTTGAAAACTCATCAAAGAAAGCCAAAATCAAGTCAATGGATGGAGAATCTAGACCCGATGAGAACTCGTTTCAAGAACCTAGATTATATTAAAATCTAGATCCGTTGAAGAACCCGTCTCAAGAACCCAGATTACAAGGAGGAACGCCATAAAGGTTGTGATTTACCTTTAATAAGTTCAAAAGTTCAATCAAGAACAAGAGGAGATAAACTCAACTCACAATGAATAAATTCATCAAATTTCATAAACTAATTAAAATGAGGCTACAAAGAGTATTTAAAGCAAAACCTAATCAAACCCTTGCTAAAATAAATCTCCATCTTCCAAAAATGCCCCTGAGTGAATAGTGCGCAGCTACAGTACCGCGACTATAGTAACTCGCTACAGTACCTCTTTAAACCCTAGTTCCTAGAAGGTAACTTTCCAAATAAGCCCTTGGCCAAAATACAAGGCCTTCCTAGAAACCCTAGTTCATAAGAAATAAGACATATGTGGGCCAAGCATCCTCAAATCCAATTATTCTAGACTAATTTCTATAACTAATAAAATAAGTCTCTTTAATAAAATAAACAAGTCCAAGGCCTTCAATCACATAACCATAATAATAGTCCGTAATTTATGTTGCACTCTTCCATAGCTTGTATCACGTGGATAATCTCTGGATCTCCTTCTTTCAAGTCCATCTTAAATATTTGGCTCTTACTAGACTCGTCCTAAGTGGATTGCACCAATCCTTGCATTGCTTCATTGATCTTTTTATCTCTTGATCTTGCAATTAGGCTATCTAGAACATGCAAAGGATCTTTAAGTCTAGGCCCACTATGGTTCCCATCACTCATGGTGGCTGGGGTGGCGGAGCATGGAGGAGCCATGGGTTTTTAGGGGGAATATGTGGGTCTCAAAGCATGGAAATGGAGGGGGAGCTCGACTGGTTGTTGGCTGGCCATTGAGGGCTTGAGAGGGGAACGGTGGTGCTGTGGTGGAGAGGTGGAGGTGGCACGTGTGTTTTGTGGGGAGCTAGGTGGCTCAGCTGGACAAGGGGTGGCTAGAACCGGTGGCCAGAGGAGGCTTTGGTGGTGGTGCGGTGGCTAGGAGGCGGCAGAAGGTGATGGAAAGGAGAGAAACCCGTGTGTTTTGTGCATGGCCTAGGGAGGAGCTACAGTGGCTGGGTCAAGGGGAGGAGGAAGGGGGTGGTCAAGGGAGACCCATGGTGGTGCTCGGTGGCCTAGGTGACCGTGTACGGTGGCGCTAGGAGCTGCTCACTGTGAAGCCGTGCTTGAGGGGTTGCGAGCGTGTGTGGGAGAGAGTGGCTGCTAGGTGGAGGCTGGGTTCGGTGGCGGGAGCTCGCCGGCCTAAGAGGATGCCGATGGTGGTGGCAGTGAGGCTTGGCGGGGCCGGGCTAGGCTGAGGGAGAATCAGGTGAGAGGGAGGCGTATGCGTGAAAGAGAAGGAGGAGAGAGAGAGAGAGAGAGAGAGAGGGAAGGGAAAAGTGAGGGAGAACGAGAGGGGAGCTTGGGTATTTAATCCAGACCCTTCATCTTGGGATCCTCAAAAAGATCTAACAGTGGGCTTTAAATATTGATTTGGAAATGCATAAACATTAACTTAACTAAAAGCATTGAGAGGAATTAAAGTAGAATACTATTTAAACTAAACTTTAGTTTATAAAATAATATTCATTCATCATTAATCAAATGATGAAGTCTTATTTAATATCTTTAAGAAAATAAAACCATTTAATTAATTAGAGTTTTCAACATAGTTTAAATCTCATAATAT
Organism: Juglans microcarpa x Juglans regia; assembly: GCF_004785595.1. Classification (NCBI taxonomy): domain Eukaryota; kingdom Viridiplantae; phylum Streptophyta; class Magnoliopsida; order Fagales; family Juglandaceae; genus Juglans; species Juglans microcarpa x Juglans regia. The sequence continues at coordinate 16,095,446 of NC_054601.1, read as the reverse complement.
TTTAAATAGCTGAAATTATTTTAATAAATGATATTAAAATGATTTCCTACAATTATAATATTTTTGGAACTCTTCAAAAATATTATAATTGTTTTATTTAAAATCAAACTTGGTTCAATAACACTAGAAATACCCCATATAAGTATTTCCAGTGCATTTAAAACATTGGGCATACTTTAGAAATCACATAATATTTTTAGAAACACGCCATCAAGGTTTGACATGCATAACGAGGCTCGCAGTCGCTAGAGAGAAGGGGCAGAATGTTACATAATTTTCGTCCTTGGAATATGCTTACGTCAGAAAGGAACGAGGTGTTACATACCATGACCTTGGTGAAGTTGTGTTGGCCTTCGGGATCGGTGTAATGATTAATAGGAACAGTCCGGGGCATTCATATTTCATAGTCAGAAGTGAAATTCTTGGATTTATGAAAGATGAACAGCTGCGAAAGCATTTGCCAAGGATGTTTTCATTAATCAAGAATGAAAGTTGGGGGCTAGAAGACGATCAGTTACCATAGGAAGCCCACGAGCAAAGAACTCCGATCTCATAACTTTGCCACTTTACCCTCAATTTGTTTTCTACTAAGGAAAGGCAGAGTGGTAAAAATAAGAGATGATCCGATTAGCCCCTGGTTGGGGCATACATACCCTAAGGTCATCTTAGTACCAGACGAAGCCCGCGAGCAAAAAACTGCAACCTCATAACTTTGTTACTTTAGCCTCAATTGGTTTTTTACTATATAGGGGCAAAGTGGTAAAAATAAGAAGTGCTCTAATTGGTCCCTGGCTGGGGCATACATACCCAAAGGTCATGGTAGTACACTAAGAAGCCCGCGAGAAAAAAACTTCAACCTCATAACTTTGCCATTTTGACCTCAATTGGTTTTCTATTAAGCAGGGGCAAAGTAGTAAAAATAAGAGGTACACCGATACGCCCAGGGTTGGGGCATGCATACCACAAGGTCATGGTAATACCATAGGAAGGATGCGAGCAAAAACCTCCAACCTCATAACTTTGCCACTTTGTCCTCAATTGGTTTTCACTACGCGAGGGCAAAGTGGTAAAAATAAGAGGTGCTCTGATTCGTCGAAGCTTGGGGCATACATACCACAAGGTCATCGTAGTACCTTAGGAAGGCCGCGAGCGAAAAATTCCAACATTGTAACTTTGCCACTCTGCCCTTAATTGGTTTTCTACTAAGCATGGGCAAAGTGGTTAAAATAAGAGGTGCTCTGATTTGCCTCAGGTTGGGGCATACATACCACAAGGTCATGGTAGTACCATAGGAAGGCCGCGAGCAAAAAACTTCAACCTCATAACTTTATCACCTTGCCCTCAATTGATTTTTAACTAAGCAAAGATAAAGTGGTAAAAATAAGTGGTTCTTCGATTGGCCCGAGCTGGGCCATACATACCATAAGGTCATGGTAGTACTATAGGAAGCCCACGAGCAAAACAATCCAGCCTCATAACTTGGTCACATTGCCCTCAATTGGTTTTCCACTAAGCAAGCTTAAAGTGGTAAAAGTAAGAGGTGCTCCGATTCACCCTAGATTGGGGCTTAGATACCACAAGGTCATGGTAGTACCATAGGAAGGCAGTGAGCCAAAAACTCCAACCTCATAACTTTGTCACTTTGCCCTGAAATGGTTTTCTACTAAGCAAGTGCAAAGTAGTAAAAATAAGAGGTGCTCCAATTCGCCCTGAGTTGGGGCATACATACGACAAGGTCATGCTTGTACCATAGGAAGGCCGCAAGAAAAAACTCCGACCTCATAATTTTGTCACTTTGCCCTCACTTGGTTTTCTACTAAGCAATGGAAAAGTGGTAAAAATAATAGGTGCTCCAATTCGCCCCGGCTTGGGGCATACATACCACAAGGTCATCGTAGTACCATAGGAAGGCTGTGAGCTAAAAACTCCAACATCATAACTTTGCCACTTTGCCCTCAATTAGTTTTCTATTAAGTAAGGGCAAAGTGGTAAATATAAGAGATGCTCTAATTCGCCCCGGGTTGGGGCATACATACCACAAGGTCATGGTAGTACCATAGGAAGGCCGCGAGCAAAAAATCCCAACCCCATAACTTTGTCACTTTGACCTCAATTGGTTTTTAACTAAGCAAAGACAAAGTCGTAAAAATAAGAGGTTCATCGATTGGCCTAGTGCTAGGGCATACATACCATAAGGTCTTGCTAGTACTATAGGAAGCCCGCGAGTGAAAAACTCCAACCAAGAACGGAGGAAATAAGTGATAAAATTGAGAGAAGTGTGTCTTGCACGACTTTAGACTCCTGGAGGGGGAAGTTATGGGTTTGAAAGAACCTTGATTGGAGTTGGCTATGTGACATAAAGTGGAGAGTAATGAGGGCAAAGGACTGCCTGCAGCAGCTGTGAGAGATGGAGGTTGATGGAGTGGATTTCTCTTTCACATCAAGGCACTATTGAGTGCAGCCAAATGCAGTGGATGGTCTGCCATGTGGGGGAGGAAACTTCTTCAAGAACCTTTGCCAAGGTGGCCAATTTCGTGGGCCTTGGTGGCCCCAACCAAGTGGGCTTCAATTTGGGGTTAAAAAGGTGTTTGGTTAGGGTTTGAGGTTCTATCAAGCCCAAAACTAATTTTTCTTGGCCCAATCAAATTTTCAAGGTTTAAAAGGTTGGATAATGATATCATAACAAGGATTTGATTAATTAATAGCATGTGGAAGTGATTTAATCAAGTGATTAAACACAATACTAGAAATCGGGTTAGAAAGAGTTTGGAGGCCAACTTTAGGGTTTGTAAAACGGTTTAGGGTTTCAGTTTCAACCAAGTTTTTGGGGTTTCAATTGGATTCCAACTTAGGGTTTTGCTAGGGTTGAAACCTTATTTGGTCTGTCACAATTTGGTTGAACAGATGAAACACAGCTTTCTCTTAGGTGGCATGATCTCACACCCTAATTTCCTTCACAAATCTAACTAATGGTTCCTCTTTGTACCAAGTGTTTAATACCATTCACTATGTGTGGCTAAGATCTTGTCAAGTGTCCAAATAAAACCCCTCTAACCTAATTTGGACATTCCACACTGTGATTTTGAAAACACTACACTAGGTACGCTTATCGAGGTTACTATTCACTCCAAAAAAATGCATAATAAACTTAGTACTGAAAAATTCTAAATATTTATATTAACCTATAGTGAAAATCGTTTACTGAAATTCAACCATAAAGTGCCCCTAAAAATAATTTCACAATTTCCAGCCGATGTTTCATCTAGAATTATGAAAATAGGCTATTGTGCCATAAAATCCTAAATAATCCACTGAGTCTAATGGCATAGACCATAACGTATTCTGACATTTCTAACTACCTCAAATAATTAAACTCATAAATCTAGCACCATAGTGAGTGATAACACTGATTATGATGACATACTAAAATCTGAGCGATTGGTCGATTCGTAAAAACGTATGAGGTTTTCACGAGATTCCCAAGGTCAATAGAAATTCTACCAGTGAATTTCTTGTGGGCTGTTACATTTTAAATAAGCAAAGGCAAAGTTGTAAAAATAAGAAGTTCTCCGATTGGCCCGAAGTTGGGGCATACATACCATATGGTCATGGTAATACAATAGGAAGCTCGTGAGCGAAAAACTCCAACCTCATAACTTTGCCACTTTCTCTTCAATTTGTTGTCTACTAAGAAAGGACAAAGTGGTAAAAATATGTTGCGCCCCCAGCCCCTGCTTGGGATTGGACGGTGACTAAAATATCGGGACATGCAACACAAGGCTACAAACCCGTCGTACATGACAGATAAGATGCAATGCACCTATGTATACTAGCAGTATACAATAAATCAATGCGGAATAAGTCATTTAAAAGTTGTACCAGAATAAACTAATATCCCAACTTCTTCATTCATAGCTTTAAATCACACTTCTTAGCAATGGAGTATCAAGCTCCTTGTTTACACTTTAGCATAACATGTATTGTCTAAAAAGACCTTAACAAAGAAATCATTAAAGCATCCTTCTATTCTCAACTATCTCCAAGTAGGTTATGACTAATCTGTTTTTCTTCGAGATGAGCACATCCTTAGCCTTGATCATCATCATCATGACTCAGTACTCCTGGTTCTGTCACAACTTTTACCATTCGAGGTGGAGAATGGTAGTGGAAATTACCACAATGAGATTTCGAGAAATTTTAGCAAGTAAACACGTAACATACAATAGTTAACACAAGCATACAAAAGGTATATCATGAAATGCGAGCATGGACATACACTTGACATATGACTTGACCAGAACTTGACTTATGCACTTGATCATTTTTGAAAGACTTATAACAGAGACTTTAACATTTTCAAAAACTTCTTTGACTTTCTTTTTCATGTTGATCTTAATCAGAACTTGCCTTATCAGAACATATCACAAGATTTGCATCGAGTGATCCATATCATATCACGAGATTTTCATCGAGTGATTCTTATCATGAGCACTTATTTTTGTTCAGAGGATGGACATAACACGCTTCCCCTTTGCACCCCGTGTTCCTACTAGTTACTGCACCATCAACGTTCCGTGCACCGTAATGAATACGTCATAAACAAAGAATCATATTAACTCGACCTTACTTTGTCGGGTTACATACCTTATGTACCCACTAGCATTCGGTGCTTCCTTACTCCGGCATTCTGTAAAAAAAATCCATTCGAAGCTCGTCAACTGTTCTTCGTCGACCCATGAGTTACCACTCAATTCTTAAGCACTCCAGAGTGGACAGAAGAGTTCCACTGGGACAATCCCCTGTCCTAGCACTTGGGTCATGATAAAACTTTTAAACACTTTTTGGAAATACTTTTCCCCAAATGCATGTGACATTAGACTTAAGACACACGTGCTTACACTTGACATGTGACACATGAAATGTCGTGCATGAAATAAGCAAGCATAACATGTTCAATTCATGGCATGATAACATGAAACACATGAGTTATCAAAACATATACATGGAATCATGAGAACTTGCTTAGGCCGAAACACATAGGCACAAAACATGAAAAATCATTACTTAAACATGTTCCAAACAAAAAACAAAGCATGAAATCATAAGTTTTGGCTAAGGTCCGAAACTCTCAACACATGTTCAAACTGAAATATCATGTTGTATAAACCATCAACCTTAATCAAGTAAAAACCGAAACTTATAGGAGTATTTCATGACATTTTCATCACAAATCCGAAGCATATAATTCCTTCCATAGATTTACTCAAGATCATGTTTGCATATTCAAACAAGGAAACAATAAATAATAAGCAAACAATGATAATATGAGACGAATTTACACAAACATATACGAGCATTAACAAATAATAGGTTGAGTGTATACTTGCAAACTTTTCCTTGCTTACAAAGAGTATGTCGAAAATCTTGAAGAGGATGCATGGTTTGCACTATTCTAACCAACAACCCTCGATTTTTCACCATTGTAGTGTGTTAGGCTCTTGATTCAAAAGTGGTGTAGCTAGAGCTTTACGTGAATGGAGAGGAAAAGAAGATAATAGGGTGAGAATTTCTTGTAAAACCTCAAATCAAAAGATGAATGGGTTTTTTTATACTAAAAATAGCCCAAACTCTCTTTCTTTTGCTTCAGTTTTATTGCCAAGTGGATGACCTTAGACTTTTTGGCTATTGCATGTTGTACAAGTGGCATATGGAGGATCTGCATGTGGGACAAGTGGTGCCTTTTTTTATGCATGTGGGACAAGTGGTGCCTTTTCTGATACATGTAGGACAAGTGGTGTCTTTTCTGATGCATGTAGGACAAGTGGCGCCTGCTAATGCATGTGAGACAAGTGACGCCTAGGCTAGGGTATAGGGAACACAAAAGTAATCTTGCCAAGTGGCGTGGCTCCTTGGAAAATCGAAATCCTCTCATCCTTGCTTTTCCTAGGAAATCTAAGCATATCCTTGCATGGACGCCATGTGTCAAAACTCCTCCTTTGTCTCTCCTTGGGAAATCCAAAAGATCATTTGCATGAGTGACATGTGGCATGACATCTTGTCAAAATTCGAAATCCTAAGAGGCTCCTTGGGTATGCTCCCCCATATGGTCCAAATTCAATGAATCTTTAGGGCAAAATTGTCATTTGATAAATCCTAACCCTAGGCATGAACCTTGTAGACTTGTGCATGCTTGCCAAGTGGCAAAAGGCATGTAGGATGTGGGTGCATGTTCCCCATGCTTCCTTCCCTTTCCCCATGCGCCTCTTCCTTTTCTCGTGTGTCTTTACCTTTTTCCATGCATGTCCCTTACTCTTCCCTTTGCAAGAAGCTTCTTCTTCCTATGCATATTCCCTAGTTGACTCTCTCACTTCCTTATGCTTCTAAAGAACTCAAAACATGACATGTGGTAATGTGGTGGCCGAAATCCTAAGGGTGCAGGGTAATTTTCGTGCATTGTCTCGTCCACTTCCTTCTAGAATCTTTTCCTCTACTTATGCATGAATGATAGATGGCAAAGTGTCAGAAAATAACCTTGAGTGGGCATGTGGCTTAGGGATCCGAAAATCTATTGGTGTTCCAATGTAAATCCTTTAGAACATCTCACATTTGTCTTCCCTATGCAAAATTCTCTTGGAACTCTTTACTAAGAACAAGTGGCGTGAGGTGGAGGTGCTTGGGAGGGTGAGTGGCGTGCACAACTCCTTGAAACTCACAAAAATCTTGTTGGTACTTGTGTAGTCCAATGGGGTTCCCGAAACCATGTCCCCTCAATTTCCTCATCCACTTTTACATCTAGGTTCAATGTATCTATATATGAGGTGTGCATGCGAGACGTGGCATATGGGTAGGTGCAATGGGCGTGTGCCCTAGGTGTGTGCCGAACCCTACATCCTCCTCCATCTCCTTAGCTTCTTCTAGAAACCTTTAAGCATGATTGCCAAGTAATACCAATGTGCTAACCTAGGTGCTTGTTCCCTAGGTTCCACTTCCCTATGCAATCTATCTTGAAACTTCAAACTCACGCCAAGTGGCATGATGTAGTCATATGGGTGGGTTGGCCCAAGAGCTCATCTCTTCCCAAGACAAACTCTTCACCTTTCATTTGCATGCATGACACTTGACCAACTCTTCTAGAAACGGAATTCTCCCTTACTTCTTCAACTTTTGTCTCTAGAAATCCAATGCATGCTTGACAAGTGTTACCCTTGCCTTTTTCCAAATTACATATGAGAAATGTCTTTCCTAAAATGACCAAAAACTCCTTCTTGAAGCCAAGCAGCGCCATCTCCTTGCGCAGAGAGTAAACTTGAACCTTCCAAAGCCAAAGTCCTTAATGGGCCGAATTCCTATGGGCCTTTTTTCTATTTTTCTCTTGTTGGCTTTTTAACTTATAACTACTAGATCCAATCCAACAAAATATAAAGTGATATAAAGAATTCTTCCAACACTTTGCCAGTAACCCAAATAAGTAAATAAATAGATCAATAATATCAACAAAAATTACAAATGGAATCTTAGCGAAAATCCGGAATGTCACAAAATAAGAGGTGCTCCGATTAGCCCTAGGTTTGGGCATATATACCCTAAGGTCATGGTAGTACCATACGAAGTTCGCGAGCAAAAAACTCCAACCTCTTGTTCATTACATTTCTTATTGTTTAACTTAATACATTAGTATAATATGGAAGGAGAAGGATGGATACCAAATTTGATACGAGGAATGTGATATTATTTTTGTTTGTTTCTTATAAATTACAATATAGAGGCCTAAAATGTCGTTCAAACAGATTAGTGTCAAATCATCTGCATTTTATACACTCAGTCCCATATTAAGAAACGGTGTCCCGTCTAACAAACAAAGTATATAAAGTAAAAATATAAGGAAAATGCTTAGGTCACCTAGAGGTGATCCCAAACTTCCTACCGATTCAGCCTTTTTTTTTTTTTTTTTTTTTACTTAATGGTTATGGTAGTGTTTTTTAATGAGTTTGTTATTTTTTTTTAAATATTTAAAGCGATTTAAAAAATACTTGAAAAGAAAAACAGACCATAAAAAAAGTACAAAATGCACTTATCGGTATAATTTTTGGGACCACCTCTTGGTGGCCCTAGCTGTACCCAAAATATAAATATGTTGCCAACACTCAAAACGGTTTGGATGAAGGCCTGAGGGAGAGTCACTTGAAGCAAGTAGGCAGGCCCTGTCCATGCCTCTACGAGCGGCAGCAAAAGCAATGCCAAATATAACAAATGCCCTTTTCATATAATCCAAAGCAATTCCATGTCGGCAATTCAAACAGGTTATCTAATTGATGTAGACTAGATTAATCAAGCCAGAAAATTAAACTACCTTGTATGAGACCGATTTATTCATTGAAGAAAATATAGGTAAAAATCCGGGTAATTTGTACAAATATGTGGACTCTTTTATACCTAAACAGAGTTGGGATTGGTGTACAGCAGCAGATGGAGAAACGGGTATGTATAAAGGGTGATTATGGCTGTCTGTTTAGATGAAAGAATTTATTTAGTCAAGCAGTGTGCGTTATTGGGGCAGTTCTATTCAGCCTCTCAAGTATGCCATTTGCCTTCCTCTTGGCCCAGGACGTCCCGCTTTGTGCAAGCCTACTGAGTGTACCATTGGCATTTTCTTCTTCTCTAATTTCCACCAATTTAGTCCTATCAATAATACAGATTGCATAGAGAATGGCAGCACTATTCTCCTTGCTGCGTTCGCAAATGTCCTCCCTAATGAAACTTAGCAAAAAAGGCACGGCACCAAGCTCAGACATTTCCTCAACTGCCTTCCGATGGCCTGAAAGCATTGCAAGTATGGTCAACAACTCATCAACTAATATGCAGTCCATGATCTTTTTCAAAATCACTTTGACTGCACCTCCGTGGACGGCCCTCCGTTTATTCTCGCGGACGATACATAGGTTGAATATTGCTGAAGCAACATCCTTCATGGCCAATGGATGCCCCTCATCTAAAAGATCGATTAGAGGTCCGAGAGCACAAGATTCTCCAATAGTGAGCTTGTTTGAGTCAAGGGCTGATAATGTGAAGAGAGCTGCAGCAGCATTGCTTTTTGTTTGAATGGTTCCATATATTAAGGATTCAATTAGCAGGGGTATGACCACTGGATTCTCTGCCACTAATCTCTTATTATTTTCCCAAATTGAGACATTTAGAACCGTTGTGATCAAATCCTCTTGGAGATCAGGATGAGTATCAACCCTGCCTGCTGATAGTGGATTGAGCAACTGAGGAATGGCATCAGTGAATTCACCAAAAAGCGCCCGGAATGATGGCATTTTCTTCGTTAGATGCCGAAGCTCTTTCGCAGCTTCTTTCTGCTCATTAAGGGGTTGGGACAACTTTTTGAGCAGCAAACTTAGATACCCTCGGTCTGCAGCAGTTACTAGCTCATCATCAATATCCTGTACAGCCTTTGGAAGCTCAACTCCATGCTCCCTGCACCAGTGGGAAATCATTTCTCTGACCAATTTATTAGAAGTAAGAACTATATGAGGTAGAACTTCTTGGGTTTTAGGGCATATCCTGTGGCCTTCATTCAACCACCTCTGGATGAATATACGGTCGTAAGTCTGCATATCATCAGGGGTAAAAATTCACTAAAATGAGTTATACTGTGACTCTGCAGATGAGTGAGAGAAGAGCATAGGAAACATCAAAACAAAAAGAAAACAAAAGGACATGAAAATAAAGATTGTACAGATATGATATTAAGTTTGTTGCTGAATTAATTGGTACTTGGTTGGCAATAAATCCATTAATATTATCAATGAGTGAGAACATATTCATAATTCTATATCTTTCAGAAATAGTTTGCTGTCAAGACCTAGACTATCTTTTGCACTAAGTAAATTCCAAGATCTCTTCTTGTCCAAGCATTTTAAAACCAAAAAAGAGTGGAAAATTCCATTCTTGGATGAAACTTGAAGCAAGAAACTGAGATGAAAGCATCAAATAAATATACAAAATGCCAAATCATCAATTGTAACAAACGTTCAGACTGATAGGAAGAAAGAATTCATATTGCAACGAAAAATGTTGAGTAGAAGTTTTATTACAGAAATTGGTAGTAGATATTTTGGATATCTTGATGAGTAGATATGCATGTATTTCAAAACTGGAATCACTTTCTGCTTTTCATGCAAAGACAACGGAGGAAATCATTAAAAGCAATATTTGATTATATATTCCACAAGAAATCTATTGATTCTGTGTCGGGGAATTGGGGGCATCATATCATCGAGTTTGGAACACAATCTAGATTGAATCGAAGCGAACTTGAAGAAAAAAAAAAATTCCGAAATTACATTTCTTGATACTTGAATCCCAAATATAAGTAAAAAAATAACCAAGTGAGAGGCTGAACCAAAACTCGCACGTCCAAAATGCCTGAAATACATTACCAAAAGAGAGAAGGAAAAAATAAAAATAAAAAATAAAATAAAATAAAGAGAGAGCATTGAATGAAAGTCCCTTATAAGAAATGGTCTCAAAACGTAAAATCCTTGCATGCGTATTCACACTGAGCGAACAAACTAAAAACCAACAAGAAGAGTAAAATTTTTAAGAAAAAGAAGCAAAAAGAGAGGATTAAAAAAGCATGCTAAGAACCTCTCCAGTGGCCAAGACAACGGGGTCTCTAATGAGCTTTCTCGAAATGGGGCATCTGAATTCTTCAGGAACAGCCGAATGATCCTCCAATTTCAAACAAAGGGACTTGTCGAAATTCAAGTCCCTTAAAGAACGCAAGGTTCTGATGGCCTCGTCGGTCGTCTCTACCTTATAGTCATCTTCATCCAAAATCGTGTTCACCAGTGTCCGCAACTCATTTTTCAGCACCGTGGCCTTGGCTGATACAACACCATCAGTCTCCGAGACCACACTTTTAGGCATATTTAGAGCAAGAATAAGAAAGAAAACCTCGTGGAACGAGAAGAATGCGAATTATAGATTTGGTAACGGAGGACGTAGAGAATTATGGGCTTCTACTTCATTTCCTTTCTTTCTTCCATTCTCTCTGTACGAATCTCCTCTCCTCTCTCTATATTTATTAGAGAAATGATATTTACAATCGTAATATATAAATATCATACAGTCTTTTAAAAAAAATGTAAATAAAAAAAATTAATCTTTTAATAATAGGCGCTACTCTTTTTCAAAATGATTACGTGACGCTTGTCTACCTTACGACTGTATATAGCATTAAGAAATATATATAAAAGCAACAATCAGCATAAGAATAGTGTTTTTTAATTTACTAATATTTTTACGTTTTTGTCCCTCATGCGGTGCCACCTCTTTCACTCATTTCTCTGAAGAGTCGGACTACTCTGCCGCTCAGAGTAGCCCACTCAATTTGACCACTAGGCCAAATGTATGTTTTTATTTTTTTTCCTATTTTTTTTTCATATTTTTTTAACATATTTAAATATTTTAAAAAAATAAAAAAAATACATCAATATACTAAAAATCACTATCATAATCATTAAGTAAAAAAACAAAGCTAGAACTATCGAGAGCTTGGGAACCCTCGGACAGTTCAGGACCTTTGCTTACTAGTAAAGGATAAGAAACCCAATTTTATTTTCTAATGCAAATAGATGAGTGTACGAAAGTGCACTCTAAATACCCTATTATTGGACTAAAATACTAAAATGTTAATAGAAATCATTGAAGTTAATGTGTATTCTTAAATTAAGTTTTTATTTAGTTTTGGATACTCCTGAGCAGATTTTTATGTTTAATTTCAGAGTTTATAAAAGAGCAAGTCCAAACCCATTCAAATTCAAATGACTTCAAGTGGACAAGACATAGGAACAACTTTCAACGAGTGTAGGACTCTTCAAATAAGGATAATAATGGGGTTTGAGAGTAATTCGGAACAGAGTCCAAAATGCGCTAGGAGACAGAATGGACATACTTTAGTATTTTAATCATAACTTTGAGCTCAAATATCGGATTGATATGATTCTTGATGCTTTGAAAATCTATCTTAAAGGTCTACAAAGTTATCTCTAATAAGGATTTTCAAATTCGAAATCCTGAAGTGTGTACGTGGCTACCAAGTGGAGTACACAAATTTAGGCAGTTTTGTGTGCGGGAATATAAAGACATTAGGATTTATTTTCTACCCTATTTAAGCATATCATTAGTACGAAATTGGGGAGTTAGAAGAAGGGAGATGGCTCAATTTGAATGAGAAGATTTGAAATTAATTTCCATGGCTGCCCTTTGCTCTATTTTTCTTTTGAGATTTTTGTTGTTCATTATATTTATGGGTAACTAAATTCTTAAGTAGGACTAGAGATAAACTTGCACATTAGATGGTATTTTATTTATTTTGGATTTATGTATTTGATTTTCAATTACTAAAACTCTTTTATTTTATCATTCTCAATTCATTGTTAATGTTTTCTTATCCGAATAATCATATAATTTATTTTGTTTATGGATTCAGGCATGCTTTTTCTATTGAATGGATTGACTATTTGATTATGTTTGGATCAATTATTTACGTATATTCATTTAATTCTTTGCTGCAATATCGTTTCTAGAGTATATTGTCGTCGTTGGATTTTCTCAATAGTGATAAGAATTTACGTATTTTAAAAGTAGTGAATGATTTTTCAAAGGGTTACATTTAGTTTAATCTTGGTTTATAAATCTATACCTCCCGATTGAGAATATTAGGAATTGAGTTCCCAATTGAGTTATTTCAGGAATTAAGAATAATTAAAGTACCATATTTGTGCAAGGGATTCCCGACGCTTTACTGTTTGTCAAACTTGAGTACTTTTTCGTTAGTCACTTTGCTTCCCTTTAATTTGCATTTAAAATTAATCTTTGTTCTCCATTAATCATTTAATCTCTTTCTTTAGTTTCTTTGTTCCTTCTACAATTCTTTTAATTTGTCTCTTTGTGGAATCGACACCTCAAAGCTGTGCTACAGCTACCGCATTATTCTTTGGGTGTAATCAAATTTTGGCGCCGTTGCCGGGGAGACGGTAGAAGAATTGCTAGATTGTTTTTCTTTTCAACAATTTGTAAAGACAGTAACTTCGTTCCTTCTTTTAGCTTGCTGCATTATTATTATTTTTTTCCTTCTTTCTTTTTATTATATTTTTATTCTTTTAGTATTCTGTTATCTTACATGCACAGATATAGAGAACGTTGGGTAGATTTGCTTGTAGGCCTATGGAAGAGTCAGAATCAAATTTTTTAAATCTTTTATTTGACAATCCATTTAGTCCCGAAAAAATGAGTGAACACGAGGATCAACCTATTAGAACTCTTCATAATTAGCTCCACCCTACACGCACAGCCACACCATCATGCATCATGTTTCCAATTAATACTCGCCAATTGGATTTTAAAACAGGGATGATACAGTTACTCCCTACTTTTCATGGCTTAGAAAATGAAAATCCATATGTGCACATTAGGGAGTTTGAGGAAGTAGTTGCGACTTTTCATAGACAAAATGCAACCGATGATGCTGTGAGACTTAAGTTCTTTCCTTTCTCTTTGAAGGATAAAGCTAAGAGGTGGCTATACTCACTGAGACCCCGATCTATTGGGTCATGGAATGAGATGACTCGAATCTTCTTTAATAAATATTTTCCCTAACATAAGATCAACGCTTTAAAAAGGCAAATCTTCACATTTGCACAAAAGACAGTGAGACATTGTATCAGTCATGGGAGAGTTTTAAGGAGTTGTTGAGTATGTATCCTCACCATGGCTATGAGAATTGGCGCTTAGTGAGCTATTTTTATGAGGGACTTACACCTATAGAGCGCCAATTTGTAGAGATGATGTGTAATGGTGAGTTCTTACATAAAGATCCTGATGAGGCTACAAAATACCTCAATGAGCTTGCTGAAAAAGCTCATACTTGTACTAGACTTAGTGCTACTGAGAGCACAAATAGGTCACGACCTGCTGGAAACCTAAATGGTAGTAGAATTTACCATCTCATGGAAGAGAATAACCTAAAGGCAAAGGTTGAGATGCTCACTAGGGAGCTAGAGGTGTTAAAGACTAAGGACTTAAAGCCAACACATGTGGCTAATCATGCAGAGTCTTTTAGATCATATTTTGTGTGTGGCGGGGTAGATCACCTCGCCCAAGAGTGTCTCACATTTGCTGAGATGAGAGGGATGTATAAGGAACAATCGTTAAGTATGTACAATAAGCTTTTTACACATTTCTCTTATACCTATAATCTGGGAAGGCGTAATCACCCCAATTTTAGCTAGAAGTCTAAAAACCAGCAGCCTGCACAACCCCCTAGATCATATCCTGCATCATATCATGCACCTTCATCTTCTAGGAGTCCATAGAGACACTTTGCATGCTTTTATTGAGGTACAGGGTAAGACTAACCAAAAGTTTGAATCTTTGATTATGCAAATAGTTGAAGAAAATAAGGAGATAAAGAGCCAAGTGTCCAAATTGATGAGCTCCTTGAGTGTTAATGAGCGTGGCAAGTTCCCTTCTCACGCTCAATCCATACCCCAAGGTCAACATATGGCTAAAGGAAATTTGAAGGAGGTCAATGTCATTGTGACACGAAGTGATAAGTCCTCACACATCCCAACAACTGATAAGGCAGAGGATGTTGAAGAGGAACAAAGCAAGGATAGTGATGAGTTGTCCAAAGAAGCTGAGGTAATCAAGAGACCAGTTAAGGTACCATTTCCTCAAGTTTTAAAATTTGGTATGCGAACTTTGGATTCTAGCAATGAAATCTTCGAGAACCTTTGGCAGGTAAAGACCAATCTTCCTCTTTTGCATGTTATTAAACAAGTTCCAACTTATGTAAAAGTTCTCAAAGATTTGTGTACAGTTAAGAGGAAGCACCATGTTAAGAAGACAGAATTTCTAACAGAGCAAGTTAGTGCTCTGTTTGAGCAGCAAATTCCTCCTAAGTACAAGGATCCTGGTTGTCCAACCATTGCATGTAATATTGGGAATCATGAGTTTGGGCAAACGTTGCTAGATTTAGGAGCTAGTGTAAATTTGATGCCTTATTCCATTTATTTGCAGATTGGTTTGGGTGCAATTAAGCCTACTTCTGTTGTGCTTCAATTGGCTGACCGTTCAGTTAAGAAATCAAGAGGGATATTTAAGGATATTTTGATCCAAATTGACAAATTTTACTGCCCTGTTGATTTTTTTAATTTTGGATACTCAGTCCGTTGTTGACTCTGACTCTGAGATTCCTCTCATATACAATAAACATTTCTTTGCTACGGCTAATGCACTTATAAACTGCAGGAATGGGCTGATGAAACTATTTTTTGAAAACATAACCATGGAGGTCAACATTTTCCACATCAATAATATGCCTAAGGAGGATGATGAGTGCCACCTAACATACAAGATTGACACACTCATGGACAGAGGAGTTCACACAACTTATGATTCTGATTCCCTTGAATATTTTCTTGTTAATTACGAGTTTGATACTATGAATGATTCATCTGATATTGTTGATGTTTGTGCTATTTCTAAGGAACCTCAAGATTATGGCCCACATATTTGGCAATCGAAATTTGAGGAGATGTCTAAGAAAAGTGAAAAGCAGATTCCTTCAAGCATGGATAGTCCCAAATTGGAATTGAAGCCACTACCCTCAGGCCTTAAGTATGCATCTATTGGCCAAGGTTACACTTTTCCTATTAGTATTTCCTCGAAATTGAATGCTTGTAAGCATAGGAAATTTCAGCTGACCAAATTGGAGGAGTTGAGAAATGATGCTTATAAGAACTCTAAAATCTATAAGGCTAAAACGAAAGCGTTTCATGATAAAAATATTAGTAGGAAGACGTTTAAGCCTAATGACCTAGTGTTCTTATATGATTCTAGACTCCATAAGCACCCAGGAAAACTTAGGTCTAGGTGGACTGACCCTTTTTTAGTGAAGAATGTTTTTGCAAATGGGGCAATAGAAATAGAGGACCTTAAGAATGGTCGGATCTTTAAAGTAAATGGTCAACGCCTTAAAGTATTAATTGATAAGCAAGTTTCGGAAGTGGAAGACATTCCATTTGTGGATCCGGTCTATCAACCTTGACCAAACCACGCAGGTATGTTTTTCTTTATTTGTTTTGTTATTTTGTTTTGTTTTTGTTTTCTCTTATTTTCTTTCTTTTCATTTTTGTTTGTTGTTGTTTTCTTTGTTTTTGTTTGCGTGTTAGTTTCATTTTGTCATTTCACGTTACCATCTTAGGTGCCTAGCGAGCTACCCACGTCACTCATCAGGTGTATTCTATCATTTTTAATTATTCCCCATTTAAATTTGATTCTTAAACATTGAGGACAACGTTTCATTTAAGTTGGAGGGTGGTGGTGCAAATTCAGTATTTAAAATGCTTGTTGGAACTTTGTTGCATATTTTCATATGTCAAATTTTTTTAATTTTGCATCACACGTGCATCATTTTCACATGTGTACTCATTCTCATTCATATCCATCTTCATGAATTCACCAAACCCACCATAATCATTTTTGCTGAGGCATTCACAGAACCTCTAATGCACTCATCCAAGGTTTGTGGTAAGATGGTGGTTTGACACATGCAGCTAGAGAACTCTTTTGCTTAAGTATTCGTGTGAGTTTTGGAGAGGATTGAGAGCCTACAAATGCAGTAAATTGTGATAAGCGTTTGTTGATCTGTTGAATTGAGCACTTCTTGTGAGAATATCATTACATGGTTTGTGGTAAGATGGTGGATATACTTGGGATATGAAGAATGTCAATTTAGGATCAACGTTTAAACCTTTCAAGCTAATCATTTCCATCATAGACCCCTAGTAGCCAACTTTGAGCCAATAAACACATGTAGCTTTTTCTTTTCATATGCCCACATTATCCTTACCTCTCGACATTGGAGTATAACCTACACGCTTATTTTTCCTATCCCTGTTACTTCTAAGTGTGTATTAGATGTGGAATTCTTATTTTTTACACGGAATTAAAAAAAAAAAAAAAGAGAGAGAGAAAAGGGAAGAACATGAGTTACAAGGTGTTCAAGTGAGTGAGCTTCAAAGGCAAAAATACCAAGGCTGGGTAAAAATAGCAAAATACCAGGGTGACATAATTGTTCACCAAATTAAAAAAAAAATGAAAAAAGAAAGAAGAAAGGAAAAAGAGGCATTATTCAATGATCTGAAAAGTTGGAGAGTACATCAAGTGATAAGTGTGGTCTACTGAGATATTTAATAAGATTCCCTTTGTATGTACTTGGAAATTTTTGAATCATTTTTCCTTTTTTTCATATAGCCCTGAACCTAAGCCACGTTACAACCTTTTGTGTTGACCGTTCTGATCCTAAGCAAGCTTTTGGAAAAAATGGTTGAATTCTCATTTGTTATTGTTCCCATCATAAGATCAATGCTTGGTTGTTGCTTGTTCATAATTACCTAAATTTCTATGTGATTGTATACACCACTTGTCAACTCCATAGAGAGAGTCTTTACACGAAACACTATTATACCCGTGAGTTATGGAATTGAACCTTTTGCTTGAGACGTTCTTGATGTTGCATGTGTCAAGGTTAGTGGATTGATCTTCATGGGTTATTGGATTCCTTACTTTTTTTTTTTTTGATATGTGAGTCTGGAAAATGTGAATTGGTGGCCTACTTTAGTGATTCTCATCTATTTCATCTCTTTAGCATAGAAATTACTAGGGACTAGCAATAAGCAAGTTGGACTAAAATGCTAAAATGTTAATAGAAATCATTGAAATTAATGTGTATTCTTGAATTGAGTTTCTATTTACTTTGGGATACTCCTGAGCAGAGTTTTATGTTTAATTTCAGAGTCTATAAAAGAGCAAGTCTAAACCCATTTAAATTCAAAGGACTTTTGAGTAGGCAAGACTTTGGAACAATCTAAAATCTTTCAACGAGTGTAGGACTCTTCGAATAAGGATAATGATGGGTTTTGAGAGTAATTTGGATCATAGTCTAAAATGCGCTAGGAGACAGAATGGACATAGTTTAGTATTTTAATCATAACTTTTCACTCAAATATAGGATCGATGCAATTCTTGATGCGTTGGAAAGCTATCTTAAAGGGATACAAAGTTGTCTCTAATAAAGATTTTCAAATGTGAACGCTTGAAGTGCGTACATGGCTACCAAGTTGAGTCCTAAAATTTAGGCGATTTTGTGTGTGGGAATATGAAGACATTAGAGTTTCTTTCCTATCTTATTTAAGCATATCATTAGCATGAAATTGGGGAGTTCAGAAGAGGGGAGATGGCTCAGTTTGAAGGAGGAAGATATGAAATTAATTTCTATGGCCGCTGTTTGCTCTATTTTTCTCTTGAGATTTTTGTTGTCCATTATATTTATGGGTAACTAAATTCTCAAGTATGGCTAGGGATGAAGTTGCACATTAGATGGAATTTTTCATTTATGTATTTGATTTTCAATTACTAAAACTCTTTTGTTTTATCATTCTCAATTCATTGTTGATATTTTCTTCTCCGAATAATCATAAAATTTATTCTATTTATGGATTCAGTCATGTTTTTTCTATTGAATGGATTAGCTCTTTGATTATGTTTAGATCAATTATTTATCTATATTGATTTAATTCTTTGCTGCAATATTACTTCCTGAGTATATTGTCGTCGTTAGATTTTCTCAATAGTGATAATAATTTACGTATTTTAAAAGTGGTGAATGATTTTCAAAGGGTTACATTTGGTTTAATCTTGGTTTATAAATCTATGCCTTCCGATTGTGAATATTAGGAATTGAGTTCTCAATTGAGTTATTCAATGAATTAAGAATAATTAAAATAACATATTTGTGCAAGGGATTCCCGATGCTTTACTGTTTGTCAAACTTGAATACTTTTTCCTTTAGTCACTTTGCTTCACTTTAATTTACATTTAAAATTAATTTTTGTTCTCTATTAATCATTTAATCTCTTTCTGTAGTTTCTTTGTTCCTTCTACAATTCTTTTAATTTGTCTATCTGTGGAGTCGACACCCCAAAGCTATGCTACAACTACTGCATTATTCTTTGGGCATCATCAGAAACAAAGTTAAGTGCATATAGATTAAGTAGACTCAAGTGGAGATTCGGGTATGATGGTTGTTTTGCAGTGGATGCATGAGGTCGAAGTGGTGGATTGGCATTATTATGGAGAGTTGAAAACCAAGTTGATGTACTTAATTATTCTGATCGACATATAAGTGCATGGATTAGAGATGTGGACTCTCCATTGAGATGGTTACTAACAGGATTTTATGGTGAGCCAGATCCAGTAAGGAGAACTGAAGCATGGGAATTTTTGGATTCTCTAAAAC
>NC_054601.1:15751077-15758577 GCF_004785595.1 Juglans microcarpa x Juglans regia | reverse complement strand
TGAATTTGAATTCAAATTGGGAGTAGGTTTCGGCTAGGGCAAGTTTGATGGAGGGAAGAGTTTATGGAAGGTTTGACAACTTATGGAAAATATGACAAACACTAAGGTGGTCGAAATTTGTGTTTGGTTTGGATTGAATGGATGAAATGGAATGGATGACACCAATGAACAATGGATGAACACTAAGAATGAATGGACTCAACAAAGAATGTGAAGACACTTTTTATGATTTAAAGATATTTTGATAATGAAGAAAATATATGAACAAGATGAAGAACATATATGAACAATGATAGATAATGGATGAACAAGATAATACTTCAACTATTGATTCACGGATTGCACAATAATTGAAATAAACCTCATAGATAGATGAACACAACTTGGATTCACGAATTGCACCAAGTTGCAAGATAGATGAAATGAACCACACCTATTCACGAATTGCAAGGTGTGATCCTCTCTTTGGGATTCACGAATTGCACCCAAAAAGCCCAAGTGCTCAAGCACCGAAATATGATCTCAAGAACAAAAGTCTACCCACTAGGGAATTTGCCAAAAGATCCTCAAGCAATGACTAAGGTTCCTATTTATAGGTTACAACTTGGAAACCCTAAAATGGTCCCTTCAAAGTAAATAACAATTAATTAAAAGATTAATTAAATAAAGCAATAAGATAGAGCCATGGACCGAACCATGGTGTGGCATGCTTGGGCCCATGGTGGGCTAAGTGGTTGCATGTTGGTTGGATGGCCCATGGCTAAGTGTTGGTTCGGCATGGTCCAAGTAGGTGGCTTGGACGTTGGCTGCATGGCACGGGCTGGAGCCGCGCGCTGGATGGCACGCCATGGGGCGTGCCACTAACCTCGCTGGTGCTCTGCAGGATGGGCGTGGGCGTGCGGCAGGGCCCAGGGTCAAGTGGATGTGCGGCAAGGCCATGCGGGTGTGCGGCATGGTCACTTTGGGCGTGCGCGTGCGCGCGCGGGCTGGCTTGCCTGTGCGGCGCGCGGGCGCTCGCAGGGCCATGCGGCCCACTGGTGTGCGCGCGGGCCTGCGCACCGCAAAGAGTCTGGGCGCGCGGGCCTGTGCTGCGCGCCTGCGCGCGCTGGCTTGCGCTGCGCGCATGTGCGCGCGGGTCTGTGCTGCGCATGCTGCCGTGCGCCTGCTAACCTCGCTCGCCTCGCTAGCCTGCATGCTAGGCGCCCCGGGGGTGCCATCGCGCGGGCCAAGGCATACATGCATGCTGGGCGCCCCGTGCGTGTCATCCCACGGGCCAAGGCATGGTTGTAGGCTAGCCAAGGTGCTTGTCTCCACCATGGCTAAGGCATGGGCGGCTCCTCTAGGGCCAACTCGACGTGGGGGCCTAACAATCCCCCTCTCTTTAAGACTATCCTTGCCCTCAAGGATAAATTGAGGGAATCTTGCCCTTATATCATCGTAGTCCTCCCAAGTAGCCTCCTCTTTTGGGGCTTTACCCCACTTTATCAAAACTTGCCATACACCTTTTCTCATGGTTCCTCTTGGAACCACCCTATAATTGAGAGCTTCCATTGGTTGTAAAAGCATTCGCCCTTCCTCATCAAACTTAGGTAGCTCATCCACAATTAGACTAGGGTCCCCAATTCTTCTTTTGAGCACGGTGACATGGAAAACCGGATGTAGTTTGGAGGTTGGGGGAAGTTCCAACCTATAAGCCACTTCTCCCAACCTTTCAAGTACCTTAAAGGGACCATAATACCTCTTGGCCAATTTCAAGTTAAGTTTTTTTCTCAAGGTCTTTTGGCCAAACGGTTGCAACTTCAAGTAAACATAGTCCCCTATTTCAAAGGTAACCATCCTTCTCCCTTCATCATAATACTTCTTCATCCTTTGTTGGGCCTTAGCAAGTTCTTTCTTCACCTTGGCTAAGACCTCGTCTCTAGTGATGAGTTCTTGCTCCACCTCCTCATTCTTGGCCGTGCCCCTCTCATAGTTCACCAACGTGGGGGGTGTCCTCCCATAGACCACCTCAAATGGACTCTTTTGTATGGAAGCATGGAAAGAAGTGTTGTACCAATACTCCGCCCAAGGCAAGTAACTTCCCCACCCTTTTTGTTCTTCATGGCAAAAACACCTCAAGTATTGCTCTAGTGTTCTATTCACCACTTCGGTTTGACCATCGGTTTGAGGATGATACGATGAGCTTGCCTTCAACTTGCTTCCTTGAAGCTCAAACAACTCTTTCCAAAAAGAGCTCATGAATACTCTATCACGATCCGTGAGTATGCTCTTCGGGAACCCATGGAGCTTGACCACATTTTCAACAAATGCCTTGGCCACACTCTTGGCCGTGTAAGGATGGGTGAGTGGAATGAAATGCCCATACTTGCTCAATCTATCCACCACCACAAGTATTACCTCATAACCTCCACTAAGGGGTAGCCCCTCCACAAAATCCATGCTCAATTCTTCCCAAATTAACTTGGGAATGGGTAATGGTTGTAATAACCCGGATGGGGCCTTTGTCTCGTACTTGGTTTTTTGACATACATCACATTCCGCCACAAGTCTCTTCACTTCCTTTTTAATCCCCTCCCAATAGAAGAAATGCTTGATCCTAATGTAGGTTCTTAGCCAACCCGAATGACCTCCCTCTTTGCTATTGTGGAAATGATCAAGGATCTCCTTCCTCAAGTTAGGGACATTCGGCACATACACATGCCCCTTGTAGTAAATCAACCCATCATTCACTTTGAACCCCACAACTCCATCACTTTCGGCTTCTAGGAGTTCTACTATTTCAATGGCCCTTGCATCAATTCTTGTGGCTTCCCGAATCTTGTCCCATACTTGCCATTCGGCTCCACTCAAAGCCAACATGGATGGCTCTTCTTCTTCATGTACCAACCACAAAAGAGAACTTCCCTCTTTCCTACTTAAGGCATCCGCCACCTTGTTCTCCTTACCCGGTTGGTAAACAATGTCATACTCGAACCCAAGTAGCTTCACTAGGAACTTTTGTTGCTCGGGCGTCACTATCTTTTGTTGAAGCAAATGCTTCAAGGCTTGTTGATCCGTGATAATGGTGAACCTTCTACCCAACAAATATGGTCTCCACACCTTCACGGCATGTACCACCGCAAGCATCTCCCTAGCATATGTGCTCCATGCTTTCTTCATGGGTCCAAGTGCCTTGGAAATAAAGGCTATCGGTCTTCTTTCTTGAGCCAAAACAGCCCCTATGCCCTCCCCACTTGCATCGGTGTATACTTCAAACGGTTTCTCAAAGTTGGGTAATGCTAGCACGGGGGTGGTGGTCATAGCCTTCTTTAGCTCCTCAAAAGCATCTCTTGCTTCTTGAGTCCATGTGAAATTGTCCTTCTTTAATAAGGATGTAAGTGGCTTCGCAATAAGCCCATAGTTCTTCACAAACCGCCTATAGTAGCCGGTTAGCCCCAAGAATCCCCTCAATGCCGAGATGTCACTAGGTAGAGGCCAATCAACCATGGCCTCAATTTTTCTTTGGTCCACTTTGACTCCTTCACCCGAAATGTAGTGGCCAAGATACTCAAGCTCCTTCTCCATAAAGGCACATTTGGAAGCCTTAATGAAGAAGTGGTGCTCCTCTAAAATTTTCATCACTATTCTCAAATGGCCCTTGTGCTCTTCCTTGGTCTTAGAGTAAACCAAGATGTCATCAAAGAACACTAGCACAAACTTTCTCAAGAGTGGTTTGAAAATGGTGTTCATGGCGGCTTGAAAGGTGGAAGGAGCATTACACAATCCAAAAGGCATCACAAGGTACTCAAAATGCCCGGAGTGTGTTCTAAAGGCCGTCTTGTGGATGTCTTCACTTTTCATCCTCACTTGGTGATATCCCGCCCTCAAGTCCAACTTGGAGAACACGGTTGCCCCATGCAACTCATCAATCATCTCATCCACGGTTGGAATAGGAAATCTATCCTTCACTGTGGCCTCATTCAAAGCCCTATAGTCGGTACAAAACCTCCATGTCCCATCTTTCTTCCTCACTAAGAGCACGGGAGAAGAAAATGGACTAGTGCTTGGCCTTATCAACCCATTCTTCAACATGTCATCCACTTGTCTCTCAATCTCCCCTTTTTGGAAATGGGCATACCGATAGGGTGGTACATTCACCGGTTTGGTTTCATCCACCAACACAATTCGGTGATCAAAAGGTCTAGATGGGGGCAATGTGGAGGGCACCTCTAGAACGCCCCGATGGCCTTCTAATACTTCTCTCACTTCCACGGGCAGCCCCTCTAACTCATCTTTGTTGCCTTCATTTTCACTCTTTTCCACATTACACAAGGACTCATCCTTGGCCATTACAATAGCAAAGCAATATGCCCCTCCTTTGCACAACTTCTCGAACATGATAGCCTCACATGCCTTCACTTCCTTCGTGGTCAAGGCCTTCCATACTCTTTTCTTGGATCCCAACTTGAATTCCATGGTCATGTTGTGGTAATCATGAATGACCCTTCCAAGTCCTTTGAGCCATGCATTGCCGATCACTACATCAAGGCCAACAAGTGCTAGAACATGGAGATCGGCCACTATCTCACCCCTTGCACATTCATCCTTACTTCCTTTACAAGAGCTTCACATCGAAGCTTGTTCCCATTAGCAACTTTCACTTCAAAGGGTTCAATGGCACACGGCTTCAATCCAATCTTATTCACAATATTGGCATTAACAAAATTGTGAGTGGATCCACTATCCACCAAAAGAGTGACTTCAAATTTCCCCACCCATGCCATAACTTTCATGGATGTAGGTCTAGGAATACCCGAGATAGCATTCAAGGACAATTCGGCCTCCTCTATTGGTTCATTAGAGTTGGCCTCTTCATGATCCGTTTCCTCACTAGACGTCTCATCATGGCTATCTTCATCTCTTTCTTCATTTGATTCCTCCCCAAGCAACACATATGCTTGGCCGGCCTTACACTTGTGCTCTTTGCTCCACTTGTCACCACATTTGAAGCAAAGCCCCTTCTTGATTCTTTCTTGGACTTCTTCTCTAGAGAGCTTCTTAACCTCATAGGGCTTAGGTTTTGAAAACTCTATCTCCCCCTTCGGTTTCCAAGGTGCCTTGGTTTGCAAAGTTTTTGAGGCTTTGCTCCCCACATCCTTGGAGAATCTTCTCTCCATATTTCCACTCTCTTCAATGATTTCGGCCATCCTCATTACTTCTTGGATCCGTGTTGGTTGCTTCAATTTGATCTCCTTGGCTAGCCAAGGTTTCAAACCATCAACAAATGTACCAATGAGTGCCTCTTCGGACCACCCCCTCACTAGTGTTTGAAGCTGCCGAAATTCTTCTATGTATTGATGAACCTTTCCTTCTTGTTTCAATTTAGCCAATTGACCATGATGGTTAATTGTGGGTGATGGGCCAAATTGCAACAAGAACTCCTTCTCAAACATGGTCCATCCCAATCTTTTCTCATCTCTCTCATATTGATCCCTAATCCACCTCCACCACTTACTAGCCTTGCCTTCCAAGTAAAAACAAGCCGTGGAGACTCTCTCCTCCTTGGAACTTCGTAGGTGTGGAAATAGTGATCAACTTTGTCAAGCCATTCGTAGGGGTCCCCTCCATTGAACTTAGGGAAGTCCACTTTTGGCCTCTTGGGTCCCCGGTCATTGTCCCGGTTTCCCCTTCTCCCATCATGGAAATCATCACCGAACCTTCTCTCTTGTCGGTTTCCATGTCTTGCATAGTGATCATGTCTTCTATCCTCACGGTAGTAGTGGCCAAATGGCCTCTCTTCTTCATACTCTTGCTCGGCTTCATGGCCCTCTTCATGTCGAGGTAGTTCATACCTCACATCTTGTGGTCTTCCCCTCAAGCTTGGGCTTCCACGGTGGCTTCCACCTTGAATCCATCTTTCAATGGCCACATTTCCATGCTCTATCCGACCTCCTCTTTTCACCTCTACCCGAGGTAGTTCATGCATAGACACTTGTCTCTACTCCATCTACAAAAGCATCATGCCTTTGTCCATTCATCTCTCGTCGTGGAGCTTGTCCTCCAACTACTCTTCGTTCTATCCTTTCCACATTCTCATGCGTCTCTCTTCTCAAGGCATCTATGGTTCTTTTTTGTTCCTCCGTGTCACGTGAGGTGACATTCACGGCCACCTTAAGTTCCGCCATATCGGCCTTGAGCTCACTCAAGAAGTCCAATATTCTTGTACTTTGATCTTCAAGCTTCTCAATTCGCTCCCGGTTGGAACTATTGAGCTCATCGGTCTCTTGATGACTTGTGGCCATGTTGCTTGCAAACTAGTCTCTTGAAGGTGCTTGCAAACTGACAAACTCGGGTTGATGTAGCTTGGATGGCTTGTGCACTTTTCTTGGTCGGCAAGATGAGTCTACCAAGTCCAACCTTGAGTTGTCCACCTTCAAGGATGGACAACCCCTCTTGCACACGCACGGTCCAACCTTGGATCCCCCACTTTCAAGAGTGGTCGATCCCTACGAGAACTCTACTCCGTCCTCTACCTCAACCCCCAAACTTCAATTTCACAAACAACAAGAATATATGGGATCCAACGAGGGTCTCCCCCAACAAATTCACAAAGGTTCAAGTTAAGGCGTTGTTTACCTCTTGGAGAAGTGAGCACTTCTCAATATTAACCAAACAAGATACCTCTCAATGAAAGCACCATTAATGTTAGGGACCCCGGTCAAGTCCCAAACACTTGCCTATCCAATCCGAAGCTTGCTTCAATGTGACCGAGTCATGGTTCTTCTCTTGCTTGGTCCACGTCCAATGTTGGTCAAAGTGACCAAAGGGGTGATATGATATGGTGAGGTTAGGTGTTTAGGCTAGAAGGATGATGATATCAAGGGAATGGTTTAAGGTAGTGTATGGCTAGGAGTGGTAGTGGGCGCACGGCACTAGGAGGTGCTAGGGTTGGCGCCACTTTGGGTTGGTGTTTAGGGCTTGGGAAAGAATGTTGGTCGGCTAGGGTTTGGAGAAGGATGATGCTAGGGTTTGGTTGGCTTAGGAATGGATAAGGTAAGTTGGAAAGATGGATGGAATCTTTGAGTGATTAGGGAAGTTTGAATTTGAATTTGAATTGGATGAAGTCAAGTCTCCTAAAAGGAAGGAATCACTTTAGGGAGCCTTGAGAGATTTTAGGGATTGGATGAGTGATTGGAGGGATGGAGTGATTCTAGGGAAGTTCCTAGAATTATGGGATTAGATGAGTGATTGGAGGGATGGAGTGATTCTAGGGAAGTTCCTAGAATTATGGGATTGGATGAGTGATTGGAGGGATGGAGTGATTCTAGGGAAGTTCCTAGAATTATGGGATTAGATGAGTGATTGGATTGAGTCAACTATCTTGAATTAAGGAAAGTTGCCAAAGAGATGGATGGCTAGGTCAATGGTTTAGATGATGGACTTGGCTAGGGTTTGTGTTTCGGCTTTGGAGTTGGGGTAAGGATATGGTTGGCTAGGGTTGGCCGAACAAGGATAGAGAGT